>NC_089749.1:30411551-30524051 GCF_040412425.1 Macrobrachium rosenbergii
TGAACCTGCAGAATTAGCTGACATTAATAATTACTATACTGTATATGTATAGAGTATACTGTGTAGTGTAGGCTAGGCTACCATATATGTATACATGGTACTGATTACCCTTGTGTAGATTAGGCTATATTCGACTTACGATTATTTCAACAAACGATGGGTTTTTTGGAACCTAACCCCATCGTAACTCGAGCACTACCTATATATACACACACACACAGGCAGTCCCTGGTTATCGGCGGGGGTTCCGTTCCAATGGCGTGACGATAAGCGAAAATTGCCGATAACTGAAAGTCAGTGATTTTTGGTGCATTTTCGGCGCTTATTGATGCTGATAACACTGAAAATCGTCGATTTTTGGTTATCAGTACCTCTGTTAGGTATGTATTGGCACCAATAAGCGGAAATCGGTGCCGAAAATCGCCGATTTATCGCCAGACAAGCCCCGAAAGATCGGATCGCTGATAACCGAGCCCGCCAATAACCGGGGACTGCCTGTATATAACAGATTTTGACGTAGGAAAAACCTATTTTTGGGTGAGGTAGCTGTGTCGTCCTGATGAAAGGTTCCCTTAGCAGCTTTCTAGAGTACAAATACTACTAAATGTACCAGAGAAAAACACAAAAGGGTCTGTGGAGTTCCAACCCCCACTGCGACTATCCAATACGGATATCGTGTATGTAACAGGGACGTATGCAAGCACAGCCACAGTTATCTTACCCCGCATAGATTTAACCTCGTCTGCTAGGAAGGGGTAACGATTGATATTGGGGAGCCGTTACATCGCCTATGTCTCCCAATATCAGTGTGCGTAGCTAGCGATGGACCTACGTCATTCCCTTTTAGCATCCGACTAGAGTTTCATTCCCTTTAACTCCCTCCTGTTATTCTGCTTCTTTTTCTCTTATTTGGATCATGGCTTCGTCTTCTCCTCCTTCTAAGAAGTTGAGTATTTTTTGATGTTTAGAGAGACAGTTATGAGCTCTCATCCCCTTTTAATGCCATTGAGCCAGAGTTTTTCATGACTGGTTTCGGCCTCCTTGGCCGACTTCAGTCTCGCCGCCTTAACGAAGCTCATGATTATTTTATATATTTTATATATTTATTTCTTTATTTATTTTCAATAGGACATTTAGTATTTACCTTTATTTAGGTCTTTCTCTTAGCTAGCTTCATCTGGTCCTTGGCCTTTGGCCTTCGTTAGTTAGCCTAGTCCACCCGGGGGAGTTCCCCCTGAATTTCGGCGGACGTTGCGACCACTCCCCAGCCTTTGCTGGATGAACTTCGCTGCTAGCCGTCAGGGCTAGCCTGTCCCTTGTCCCGGCTGTCTTCGGACTTGCCTTTTGACCAGTTCCCCAGGTGGACAGCTCCGTCTTCGGCCGACGTCGGCCTACGTGTCGGGCCGATTCTCCGTTCATGCTTCTCGCCCCCTCTAGTGTGCTAGGACGTGAGTGCATGTTGCCCCCTGTGTCTTAGCGGTTGTCCTTGTCGCCCTGTCGGTCGCGGCTGCTTTCTGGCTACGGTTCCTCATCCTTCTGTGGATCTCCTCCACCCTTGGATTTAGCCTAGCCTAGCAGCCGTCGACTGAAAGGTTGGATGATTGTTGTCGGCCTCCCAGCTCGGCCGCCTTGTCGCCATGTCGGCCGCAGCCGTTTTCTAGTGTCGGTTCCTTATCCTGCCTGGATTTTCCTCCAACTAGGATAGAGCCTAGCCTAGTGGCTGTCGGCATACAAGGTCGGACAACGTTCGGCCGCCTGTCGGCTGCAGCCGTTTTCTAGTGTCGGTTCCTCATCCTGCCTGGATTCCCCTCCAACTAGAATAGAACCTAGCCTAGTGGCTGTTGGCCGACGTTCAGCTCGGCCACCTGTCGGCCGTAGCCTAGCTGGGTTGCCGCTGTCCCTGCTTTCCGTCCGCACCCCTAGCGGCCATCTTGGGACTTTTGACACCCTCTCTGTATCTGGGAGTAATGAGCCTTCGGAATTCCCTTGAGCGGCCGCCCCCCCTTGAGGCTGTTCCCCTCTAGGCCGTGTCCTTCCCCAGTCAGTCTTTCATCTAGCCCTTTGCCTCCGTTGATCGGTCGGCCCGGGGACTCCCCCCCCCTTTCTACTGACTGGGACAGAATTTTGAGTTCCGATTTTCAGTTTCCCCCTCCCTACTTCAGTGTTTCTTGACTTCGGTCGCTTGGCACCTTGCCCCCCGGCTTCAGTGCCTTCTTACTGAATTATGAGGGATTTGATGAAGGTTGGTTATTCCCAGATAATGCCCTTCTATCCTTCCTTAGCCTATAAATTAGTCATGAGCTTCCGCTAGGCTAGCTTGTCTTTATTTCTGTGAAATATATTATTTCTGTGAAATATTGTATACTAATTTAGGCTAAGGCTTGGGGTCTTCGGATCCATTTATGTCCAAAAAATCTTCATTGAAGTTTTCTTCCTTACAGGGAGTGGTCTGCGCCCATCTCACCTGCAAGTCAACGATACCCGACCCCTGCGGGCATAAGTGTTGTCGGAAGCATGCTGACTGCTCCTCCACTCGTGGCTCCGCTGTCATCTGAGACCCGCAAAAGTGTCGTGTCTGCAAGGACCTTCTTCACTCCGCCTGCTACGGACCTACTGTCCCCGAAAAGGACCGAAAGTGGGCTAAACGTGAGTTAAAAACTTGGGTACGTGGTTTTAGTAAAAATAGGAAGAAGGGTCAACCCTACCTTCCTTCTGAGGAACTTAGAGCCCTCCTCTTTCCTGATGCTCAACCTTCGGCGGTGTATAATGCCAACGTTCCCTTGGTGCAGCTGTCACTCTGGGATACCACTACCCCTGCTCTAGATAATTTGGATATTAATATCAAGGACATGGATCTGGATACCTAGACCGAGGAGCAGGTGGATACTCCTCGCTCGGGGGAAGAAGCAGATCTCTTGGGAGACCCCTCTGAGACTCTGTCCAGGACCACCTCCACACCTCTTCGTCTGTTTTCTCCAGCTGCCTCATCTACTGCTGTATCCGAGAGCGGTGAGATGTCCTTTGCACCGTCTCGAAAGCTCCAGCCATCCCCGGTGTCTGGGACGGGTCCGTCCTTCACTGAGACTCCCTCAGAGGCACCCTTGACCACCGCCGCCCTAAACGCCGCCCTGGATTTGAAACTGAGCTCCTTCCTGCAGTCCTTGCAGTCTCAAGTTCATGGGAAAATAGCTGAATTTTCGTTGGAGTTGTCGACTCTCAAGTCGACTATACAGACTTCTGCACAACCGGCTTCTCCGTTTGGTCAGTTGCCACCGGCCTCCCAACTTCCATTCTTCAACCCACTGAACCCTTGGTGTTGTGCTGTCACCATGCCTGTGGCTGATGGCATTCTCCACTGTGGGGAAGGCCTAGGGGCCAGGCCATTAGAAGACCTGGAATTTTATCCTATTCAAGCGGCCTACCCCTACTGCTATGTGAGGCTTAGTGATGAAGCCTCCTTCCGAGACGACACATCCCCAAGGAAACAGTGATCTTTAAGCACTCTGTGGCCCAAAAGCTTCTCCTGGCGGAGATGAAGAAAGCCGCCTGTACCAGTGCTCAGGTGTCAGCCTTCGGGAAGAATCTCACATCTTACTTGACGCCAGACGAGATGGTAGTTCCTTTCACCATGAAGATGGCTCAGTCTGTTTTCAAGGCTGTTATTGAGGAAAAAGCCATCCCTACCCTTGAAGAGTGCAAGCCGATCTCGCTTGTACTACCGAATGACTCTGAGATACGGAAAGGGGTCCACCTCACTTTCAGCGTGGGGAAGCTGGCTAACGATTGCGCCAGTCAGCAATTTCAGGAACGATTACCCCTACTTTCCGAAGCCTTCCTCAAAACAGAGTATGAGAGCCGAGTCTGCCTGTCAGCCTCCCTGTCTCACCAGACTATGTTGGAGGTATTGATCAACAATAACCCGGGCAAGGACCTCTACACAGCCCTGGCTAAATCCCATGCGATCACCATGCAACAGGACTTATATGCCTTCTGTCAGGCACGCAGGGCATGTCGAAAACATATCCTTGCCAACACCAAGGTCAGCATGAGCCAAAACGCCTGATCAACTCTTCTGTGTGGGGTGATAAGCTATTCCCCGATGATCTGGTCAAAGAGATCCTCAATACCGCTGCCCGGGAGAATAGAAATCTTCTTGAGAAGTGGGATGCTTCCAAGTACAAGAAGAAGTTTACCCCTGGCCAAGGGCCTCAGCCCAAGTCTGCCAAGAGTTCCAAGTTGACGTCACACCGTCATGCTGGGCCTCCTCCCCCAGCTCCTGTGTACCGGATGCCTCCTCCTCCTTACCCGGCCCCCTCTCCTGCCTACAACCCTTTCTATGAACAAGGTAAGGCCAACTTTCAGATCTACCACTCTGGACAGAGCTTTCCCCAGAGAGGTGGTCACCGTGGCAGTAAAGGCTGAGGTGCCGACAACAAACTTCGAGGACACCACCAAGGTAAACACGGAGGCAGAGGAGCTGGACAAGGCAAACAATGAGACCCTTCCGGTAGGGGGTCGCCTAGTCTGCTTCAAACATCAGTGGACATTCAGCGACTGAGCATTCAGTGCAGTGTCCGAAAGTCTTGGATGGAAGTGGAAGTCTCCACCTCCTCCCCACAAGGGGTTCTTCCAGGACTCAACACCTTTCCTGGAAGAGTATGTTCAGGACCTCTTGGCCAAATGAGCCATCCGCCCGGCCAAGTCCCTGCGATTTCAAGGCTGTCTCTTCTGTGTTCCCAAGAAAGGCTCGGGCAAGAAGAGGGTCATTCTGGATCTGTCGAAGCTCAACTACTTCATTCAGTGCGACAGGTTCCAGATGCTAAGTATTTCGCAAATACGAACCCTACTACCGCTTACTGGCATCTGCTGATGTCTCGTCGCTTCACCCCCTACCTTGGTTTCAGACTCAAGGCAAAGGCTCATGTACTCAGAGCTATGCCCTTCGGGCTCAATATAGCTCCATGGATCTTTACCAAACTAGCGGATACCATCATTCAGGTCCTACAGAGTCAGGGAATTCAGGTGGCAGCCTATCTAGACAACTGGATAGTCTGGGCGTCCAGCCAGGAAGGTTGTCTCCAGATGGCCAAGGACACCATGGCCTTTCTCCAGTCTCTGGGATTTCAAATAAACTTCAAGAAATCTCGTCTGACTCCGTCCCAATCCTTCCAGTGGCTTGGCCTAGACTGGAACTTGGTAGACCACCGTCTGTCTCTCCCCCCGTCCAAGCGTCGGGAAATAAAGACAGTCCATCAATTCTTGAAACAGAAGGTGACTACCAGACGAATGCAAGAGAGAGTACTAGGCTCCCTCCAGTTCGCCTCCATCACGGACCCCTTGCTCAAAGCCAGACTCAAGGACATCAATCGAGTCTGGCGTTGCAGAGCCACCAAATGCTTAAGAGATCGGCTCACAGTCACACCCGACTTGCTGTACAAACAATTGAGATCCTGCACCTCATCCCGAAGCCTCTCAAAGTCGATCCCTCTTGTTCATCCTCCCCTGTCGGTGGTCATCCACACGGACGCATCCTTGCTGGGTTGAGGGGGGCCACTCCCCCCCTCCCAACAAGTGCAGGGAAATTGGTCGACAAAGTTTCAGAGCTTCCATATCACCATCTTGGAAGCGATGGCCGTTTTTCTATCCCTCAAACGGCTGAAACCCTAGAGAAGCTCGTCCGTCCGTTTGGTGCTGGACAGCAATGGCATAGTGACTGCATCAACCGACGGGGCTCCAGGTCACGCCCAATCAATCATGTCATGATAGCCATCTTCTCACTGGCCAGATGCAGGAAGTGGCATCTCTCTACGACTCATCTAGCAGGGGTCAAGAACGTGATAACAGACTCTCTGTCGAGAGCAGCACCCCTCGAATCGGAATGGGCTCTAGACGATGCATCATTCTCTTTCGTGGATCTGTTCGCGACAACAAACAACCACAAGCTTCCCCGATATGTCTCCCCGGTCCTAGACCTTTGGGCTGTGGGGATGGACGCGATGACTCTCGATTGGGATCAATGGGACAGGATTTACCTGTTTCCTCCAGTCAACCTTCTTCTCAAGGTACTTCACAAGCTCTGGTCCTTCCGGGGCGTAGCTGCCATCATAGCCCCGAAGTGGCCAAAGAGCAACTGATTTCCTCTGACACTGGAACTCAGCCTACGTCTGATTCCACTCCCAGCTCCAGTTCTCACTCAGGAAGTCCAGAAGAAAATTGTCTCTGCTTCATCCTGGCTAACGAGCAATCTTCATTTGATGATTTTCTCGAATTCGCAGTCCACAGACGCTTCGGCATCCAGAAAGCTAACATAGATTTTCTGGAGTCCTACAAGGCGGAGGGCACTAAGAATCAATATAATTCTTCCTGGAAGAAGTTTTCATCCTTCGTCCGTGAGCAGAATCCATCTGCCATCACGCTGGACTTCTGCATCTCCTTCTTTAAATCTCTGCATGACCAAGGTTTAGCACTGGTACCATCAACACCTGTAAGTCAGCCCTCAATAGGCCAATATTCTATGGCTTCAATATTGATTTTAATGGTGGCCTTCTGTCTAAAGTCCCAAAGGCCTGCGCTCACCTTAACCCTGCTAAACCACCCAAGCCGATCACTTGGTCTTTGTCCAATGTTCTCCAACTGGCTTCAGATACCTCTCATCATGCAGTAGACTTTGAGTTGTTGACAAGGAAGACCTTGTTTCTGCTCACAATGGCTTCCAGTGCTTGCGTTTCTGAGATAGTGGCCCTTTCTCGTGATCCTGGTCACGTCCAGGTTTCGGATTCTGGGGAAGCTACCCTTTACCCAAATCCTTAGTTCCTCGCGAAGAATGAGCTCCCCTACAAACGCTGGGGTCCCTGGCAGATCCCATTGTTTCCACAAGACACCACTTTATGCCCTGTATCCTGTCTTCAGGCCTACCTCCAGGCCACTGTGGCTTGGAAAGGGGGGCCAACTCTTTCATCGTATTACAGGTGCCAACATCTCCAAGGACTGCGTAAGATCCAAGATACTTTACTTCATTAAGACAGCAGACCCAGACAGTGTGCCTGCGGGTCATGATGTTAGGAAAGTTGCTTCTTCAATCAGTTTCTTCCAACACATGGATTTTGAGGACCTTACAGGCTATACAGGCTGGAAGTCCCCTAAGGTATTCTTCAGGCACTACTGTAAGCAGATCCAAGAAGTTAAGCACCATCTTGTTGCTGCGGGGAAGGTCATTTAGCCCCAGTCTTAACAATGCTCATCTCTCATTCCATTGCCATGTTCTGTACTGTTATCTCCTTTATATTAATAGTTTGGTAATTTTCCTGGCCGAGTTTGGTCAGTAATGGTTACTTGTATGTTTAAGTGATTTTTGGCTGACAAGTGTTATTGTCATAGAATGTTAAATTTAATATTGAATATTGTAATAAAATCCTATAAATGTCATTTGGTGTTTTCTTCCTGCATGTCCTGCTGTTGTGTACCAATTAATTATCCCTATTATATTGCCAAGAAAAAAAAAAAAAAAAAAAAATATATATATATATATATATATATATATATATATATATATATATATATATATATATATATATATATATATATATACACACACACACACACACACACATAGTTGACTCCCAGTATTCACAGGGGTGCCTATCACTACCCCTGCAAATAGCTAAAATCTGCAAATACTTCGACACCCCTCTAAAATCGCTTATAATTGCCTATTTTCATAGTTCAAAACATCAAAGAACCCTCTAAAAATGCTTATACCTGAACATTTTCATAGTTTTATCACAAAAAGTGCATTTAGTCATGAAAATTATATGAAAATACAGTAATCTGTGAATCTTTCTCTATCAAAAATACTGCGAATAGGCGAATTTTCCCCAAATAATGTGTATGTTCCACAGAGAAATCCGCGAATAGGTGGGGGTCCACTGTACAGTATATGTACAGTATGTATGTATGCATAATTGAATCACGAAAATATGAAACATAATATATAAATAAAGACAAAATCCACGAAGGAAAGGGAAACATATATAGTATTTATACAGTACACACATTAGCTCACTGACATGACAGACTGCAGTGTATCGTGCTTCTGGATATATCTGTGCAAAATGGAAATAACGATTTGAGGGTTTTCATCTCTAGATCGAGCACTGAACTGTTTCTTTATTAATTTACATTGCTTTCAACTAAAAAAATTATGCTAGAGCTTTTACTGTACTGCAGTTTATATTAATAAAATAAGGCTTTTTTCTTACTTTATGTGCACTGTTTTACTTAAACAAGAGCTTTTATAGCAAAAATGAAAATGGAACGACTTTGATACTGTACTACAGGTTCACAGCCTTTATCCAAAACCTTCAGGGCAAGATGTGTTTCGATTTTTGGATTTTTCGGATTTCGGAACTGAAGGTTGCTCCTAAATTCATAAGCATATTTCATTCCCAACAATAACATTCTGTAAAACTAATAAACACACAGCATCAAAAAGAACCACAACTTGCATACAGTATATAATCACGTATCGTTTGATCTCGTGAATCATGTGATCCTTAAAATATTGTCCCAAAACATGATTTCATTACATATAATATCATATATAGTGAGTGATGCATTTCATCAGATTACATGTGGATATGCATAATATGCAGGATATACTAGGCTAGGCTTTCTATGCCCGTCTCATTTTCGATAGATTTCACCAACCAGGGTTACCAAATTTGTGGCTTACGTAAGAATTCATTACTATTTCTTCCAATTAACAACACTTGCTCCTGCATGCAAAAAAACTGGAATAAACAACAGAATCGACAAACAGCTGTTTGCTGATGTTAGTTGCCGTAACTAAAATGTTTATTAAGAGTTGCATTAGAGTTGTCTTGTTAAAAACTTTATTTTCAATGTAATTCCATAAATAAAAATAAATAATGGAGAAAAAAGTATTAAGAAAGTATGCCTATGCCACTAACTTTAGGCAGCAGGTATTATAATAGCTGAGCTGAGGCTGAAGAAATGAATATTGAGCAGACTCCAAAATTTTTTGGAGACAAAAGCAGTGTCTGAAATCGACAAAATCACACATGTACTTAATTTAAAGCGTTTATAAATAAAGTAGTTGCAATTTTTAAATACCGCTTTGACAATTTACAAAAGGAACGTATCTCTGAATTAAGTTCCATTCGGCAAGTGAAGACTGATTATGTCAGTAAAATGCAATCAACTGACTATTTTGAGAATGTAAACAAAACCAGAATGCAAATGGCACATGATCTCTCTGTTCATATTTTGTAATACAGTAATAATACATGCAATATGATTAGATACAGTAAAACAACAGTTTTATTAAAATTATCATTCTCAATACAAATAATGTTGGACTTTTGTATATGGATATCTATCAGTATAACAACCTAACCAGGGTTGGCTTTGTCTGTCTGTCCGCACTTTTTCTGTCCGCCCTCAGATCTTAAAAACTAGTGAGGCTGCAATTTCCGCCCTCAGATCTTAAAAACTAGTGAGGCTGCAATTTCCACCCTCAGATCTTAAAAACTAGTGAGGCTGCAAATTGGTATGTTGATCATCCACCCTCCAACCATCAAACTTACCAAATTGCAGCCCTTTAGACTTGGTAGTTTTTATTTTTCTTTAAGGTTAAGGTTAGCCGTGGATCGTGTGTCTGGCAGCGCTTTGCGGAGGCGTGCAACGCATCTTCACTCAACCACATCTGGGGAGTAACTGAGCGTTGCGAGGTTATAGGTGATAGTTTTCTACAGCATTTTATGCTGTACAGAAAACTCAATTGCGCCGAAGAAACTTCGGTGCATTTTTCACTCGTTAGAGTTGCAGATGAAGCGATTGTAAACCCTTACCGACATAAACAAACGAAGTGAGAAACAGCTAATTGCTGATGTAATTTGCCGTAACTATTATTAAGAGTTGCGTTAAAGGTGTCAAGTTGCTAAACCCTGCCAATTCTCAGTGGTGGCTTCTATATGTATAAATAAAATACATTTTTATTCATCCTTCATGCATTGGAGATCTTAAGGAAGAATACCAGTAAATCTAAGCTGCAGATTATAGCCAAGGCTGAATAAAACAAGTAACGGGCCGGCGAAAGTGATGTCCAGAACTTGAGAAATCACACTTGCTGCTTATACAATCAAGTAATGAGCACATTTTAAACCCAATTTTGTTAATTTACAAGAAAAAGTATCTGGATTATATTTCTTCCCGCAACTAATGGCGCTGAAGATGTCGGTTTAGATTAGCCAAGATTTTGAGAATGTAAACAATATCAAATGCAAATGGCGTACGATGACAATATTTATATTCTGTAATACAGTAACAAAATATAATAATAATAATACTTTGCAATATGAAGTACTGTAATTGGATACAGCAAGCAAAACAACTTTTATTTAAATCAACATTACTGTACTGTATTGTAAATATAGTTGTACTGTTTAACTTTTGCAAATGATTACTTTTTGGTATATATGTAGGCCTACAGTACAACGACATATTGGAGTTTCTTTTATAATGGTGAGGCTCGGATGTTTTAATCTTTATATATATATATATATATATATATATATATATATATATATATATATATATATATATATATATATATATATATATATATATATATATATATATATATATATATATATATATATATATATATATATATACATATATATATATATATATATATATATATATATATATATATATATATATATATATATATATATAATATATATATATATATATATATATATATATATATATATATATATATATATATATATATATATATATATATATATATATATATATATATATATATATATATATATATATAATATATATATATATATATATATATATATATATATATATATATATATATATATATATATATATATATATATATATATATATATATATAATATATATATATATATATATATATATAATATATATATATATATATATATATATATATATATATATATATATATATATATATATATATATATATATATATATATATATATATATATATATATATATATATATATATATATATATATATATATATATATATATATATATATATATATATATATATATATATATATATATATATATATATATATATATATATATATATATATATATATATATATATATATATATATATATAATATATATATATATATATATATATAATATATATATATATATATATATATATATATATATATATATATATATATATATATATATATATATATATATATATATATATATATATATATATATATATATATATATATATATATATATATATTATATATATATATATATATATATATATATATATATATATATATATATATATATATATATATATATATATATATATATATATATATATGACATTTTTTTGTATCACACCGTGATTTATATACGATCATGAAGCTACAAATATCGCTTAATATCAAAATCCACGCTACTCGGGAATATCCCGATGGGGAATTATCACCGAAGGAATTTATAAGTGATAAATGGACGGGCACTGCTGAGTCTCGATCCCACGACACACAGACGCCGCATCCTTCGAATCCAGTCGACGCTAACCACTGAGCTATCAAGAGAGGTATAAGTTAATGCCGAGTCTGGTGTACTATATTTACCCGTCGAGAGCGGAAATTGTACTTAGCCTCGCATTAACCCACCTCGACCATGATAGTTCATTGGTACGCTTGGAACACGCAGCTCTTTTTATGACATTTTTTATCACACCGTGATTTATATACGATCATGAAGCTACAAATATCGCTTAATATCAAATCCACGCTACCTCGGGAATATCCCGATGGGGAATTATCACGAAGGGGAATTTATAAGTGATAAATGGACGGGCACTGCCGAGTCTCGATCCCACGACACACAGACGCCGCATCCAGCTTAATCCAGTCGACGCTAACCACTGAGCTATCAAGAGAGGTATAAGTTAACGCCGAGTCTGGTGTACTATATTTACCCGTCAAGAGCGGGGAAATTGTACTTAGCCTCGGCATTAACCCACCTCGACCATGATAGTTCATTGGTACGTTGGAACACGCAGCTCTTTTATGACATTTTTTATCACACCGTGATTTATATACGATCATGAAGCTACAAATATTCTTAATATCAAATCCACGCTACCTGGGAATATCCCCGATGGGGAATTATCACAGAAGGGGAATTTATAAGTGATAAATGGGCGGCACTGCCGAGTCTCGATCCCACGACACAGGCGCCAAGATCCAGCGAATCCAGTCGACGCTAACCACTGAGCTATCAAGAGAGGTATAAGTTAACGCCGAGTCTGGTGTGATAAAAAAATGTCATAAAAAGAGCTGTGTGTTCCAACGTACCAATGAACTATCATGGTCGAGGTGGGTTAATGCCGAGGTTAATACAATTTCCGCCTCGACGGGTAAATATAGTACACCAGACTCGGCTAACTTATACCTCTCTTGATAGCTCAGTGGTTAGCGTCGACTGGATTCGCTGGATGCGCGTCTGTGTGTCGTGGGATCGAGACTGGCAGTGCCCGTCCATTTATCACTTATAAATTCCCTTCGGTGATAATTTCATCGATATTCCTGAGGTAGCGTGGATTTGATATTAAGCGATATTTGTAGCTTGATCATGATATATATATATATATATATATATATATATATATATATATATATATATATATATATATATTGTCACGATGCGTATCAAGTACCTGGTTATTACACAACTAATCTCAAGATTCAAAATATACCTCACTTCAGCCAGATACCTGAACTCTCATAACATTAATTGTTACGACTGAATACTCTAAAGGTAACAGTGATCCCTTAAGAAAAACTTATCAATCACTTGAAAATCAAACTAAGTTCATCAGAATATGTGAGGTATCAAAAATTAAACTAGAAATCTTCTAGAGTAAAAGGGCATCACTCCATCAAAAAACTCTGTTTCCCTGGTCTTAATTCACTTTAGCAAAACTAAAAGAACAAAACATGTTTATCACTTTGCCTTATGCACACACAATCAATCCTATTCACTGATGGTCAATAAATGAAACACTGTTGTTCTAAAAAATGTTAAATACAAATATTTATTTTTAAATTCAAAGTTTATAACTAGAATTCACAATTAATTAGAATTCACAATCTGAAAAATTTACTATTAGTTGAAAATAACACAAAACTCAATGAATTCTTGAATTAAATTATTAAACAAAACTAATTCACAAAAACTTTATCAGGAATTTAAATTAATCAAACAAAATTTAAACTATCAAGAATTACTCAAGATTTAAAAAGAAAATCTCAATAAATGAAATCAAGTATGCAATGTTAAATTAAGTATGCAATGTTAAATTATGTATGCAATGTTAAATTATGTATGCAAAATTAAGTATGCAATGTTAAATTACCAAGAAATATTTACAATGCTATGTAAATAAATGTTACATCACAAACATAAAAATGTGAAAATATAAAGAAATTGTAAATAGAAAAACACAAAAATACACGTAAGATTTATCAATAATGATCTCACTTGTTCAAAATTTCCTAACTTATCATACCATAACTTAACTTATCATACCATAACTTCCTAACTTATCATACCATGGTATCAATAAGTAAAATTTCACGTTACCTTACACAAACTTGTGAAAACCTCTGTAAATCACTTGCTGCAGCTGCATTACACAATACACACTTTTTTACCAGGCGCCGTTACGAACTAAATAACTTTGCTAAATTCAGATCTCAAAAGTTAATGTTAAAAGTGACCACAAAAAATTACGTTAAAGGTAATCTCTTCCTAATTAGGAATGAGAGAGAGAGAGAGAGATGGAACCAAATCGACTGGTCTCAGAATTCAGAATGAAATAGATTTTAGGATTCCAGTAACAGTGAAACAATTACGTGATGTCATTAAAGCATTTTGGGTACGAGATACAAAAGTTCTAGAAGCAGGGAAGTGACGTCATTAAAGCGTTTTGGGTGCGAGATACAACGGAGAAGTTTCTAGAAGAAAGTTACGTCATCCCAGCAAAACGTTTTGAACGCAATCTTACAAAACATGACGTAATTGATCAGGACATGTATTCTTTCTCTCCAAGTGGCATACGTGACTCGAACAACGCATGTAACAACATGAAATCACTCGTCTTGAGCCCGTATGGGACGAATCGGTGTTTGTTTTGCAAACCTGTCATCGCTAACCCAAAACAAAGCGTTCCCTCTTATCTCAACTGATGACAACTGAAATGAAACAAGCCCTGGTGGACACACGCGTGTTCACATACTACGCTTTTACCAAGAAAGATATTCGTTCTAAATTACGTTACTATTAAAATTATAACAATAATTCTAAATTACGCTATCAAGTTATCATTAGTACTTTTGAGATCTGATGCGAAACTAAATATGATACTTCAACAATCATTATCATTGAACATAACACATGAAAAAAGTAAATATGTCAAAATTATAGAGGATATACGATTACAAGGCAATATCATGAAATTCTCCCGAGAAGATTACTTATCCCGGGTTTGAATCCCACGATTCACAACGGGATAAATAATCTGCTATGACATTATCTTTTCCTGAAATGTGTTTAACACTTACATTATACGGTTGCAGGCATAAAGACCACCTGGTCAGTCTCATATTATTATTTTTCATCTTATTGATGAATGAGATTGGGTTGTGATCCGACAACACTAAAAATTTCTTCATTCCTAGGTCGGTTCACATACACTTCAAACTTTTTCAGTGCTGTGATTAATGCTAATGTTTCTTTTCAATTGTTGAGTAAGTTTTCTGGTGCTTTTTCAACTTTGAAGACATGAAACATACTGGATGTAAGATTCTGTTGTCATCTTCTTGAAGTAGAACAGCTCCAATTCCACAGTCGGATGCATCAACTTGTATCACAAACTTTTTTATTGAAGTCTGGAGCTTGAAGCACTGGTCTTGCAGTTAATATGGCTTTAACCTTCTCAAATGATTCTTGACATTCTGGAGTCCAAACAAACTTTCTTTAGGACTGGTTAAGTCAGTTAAGGGAGCTACTACGGTTGAGAAATTTGGACAGAATCGGCGATAAAATCCAGCCATGCCCAAAAATCTTTGTAGCTGTTTCCTTGTAGCAGGAGGGTAGCCTTACGGATACCTTCTACATTAGCATCAATAGGAGTGAGAAGGCCTTTTCCAACTTCAAATCCTAGATACTGTACAGTTGCCTTTCCAAACTCAGTTTTTTGTAAGTTGATTGTTAGTCCTGCTTCCCGAAGTTTCTTGAACACTTTCCTTAATATCTTCAGATGTTCTTCCCATGTATTAGAATAAATCACAATGTCATCAAGGTATACACCTACTCCTTCTATTGATCCTAGTAGTTGATCCATCACTGCTGGAATGTTGCAGGTGCATTCATCAGACCAAACGGCAAAACAGTGTACTGATACAGTCCAAAAGGAGTAATGAAAGCTGACAGCAACTTAGCATTCTCATCTAAGGGAATTTGATAATATCCTTTCAACAAGTCTATCTTGAAACAAATTTGGCTTGCCCAATATTATCAAGTAATTGATCAATAAGAGGCAAAGGATAATTGTCAGCCACACTGATGGAATTCAGTTTCCTATAATCAGTACACATCCTAAATGAGCCATCTGGTTTCTTCACTAACACACAAGGAGAACTATAATGACTTGAACTGGGTTCTGCTAATCCATGCTGCAACAAATATTCAACTTCTTTCTTCAAAACATCTCGATGAAAAGGTGATAAGCGATAAGCTCTCATTTTAAAAGGTTTTCCATCTTCTCTGATCTTTATCTCATGCTTTGTCAGATTGGTACGCCTAGGTACATCTGCAAAAATTTCAGGGAAACTTTGAATCACTTCACTTAATTCACTACTTTGCTCAACCCTCAGATGTTTTAGTTTATCTTCCAAATTTTCTAATATTGAAGAATTGTTCATCTTGCTTTCAGCTCCCAATTCGTAGCCATCATCGTCCTCTATAGATGAAGTTGTCTGTGTTATTGACACTGTTTCAGTTTTAGTCTCTGAGAAGTAAGGTTTCAAAAGATTCACATGTATCTTCCTTTGTCGTTTCCTTCTTCCTGGTGTTTCAATCACATAAGTTCGATCACTTAACTTCTCTATTATCCTATAAGGACCTTGAAACTTATTGGTAAGGGGAAATCTTTTCACTGGTAAGAACACTAGAACTTGCTGTCCAATACTAAAATTTCTTAGCTTAGTTTTAGCATCATATTTCCTTTTCATTTTCTCTTGACTTATTTTCAAATTTTCTAAAGAGAATTTTCTAATTTCTCTTAACCTTTTCCTCAAGTTCTTCACATATTCTCCTTGGATTTCCTCTTGATTTTCTTCCCAATTCTCTGCAAGAATCTTCAATGGACCTCTAATGTCTCGACCAAAAATCATTTCATTTGGTGAACATCCCATGCTTTCTTGATAAGCATTCCTAACTTCAAATAACATTAAAGGTAAACCAGCATCCCATTCTCTTCCTGATTCATTACAATACTTAGTTAACATACTTTTCAATGTCTGATGGAACCTTTCCAAGGCTCCTTGAGTCTCTGGATGATAAGCAGTTGATAACTGTTGTTTTACTCCTAACAAGTTCATCACATCCTGGAATAATTTTGAAGTAAAGTTCGTTCCTCTATCACTTTGCACAATTTCTGGTATTCCAAACTTGGAGAGAAACTCCACCAACTTCTCAGCAATTACCTTTGCACTTATACTTCTTACAGGAATCGCCTCAGGATACCTAGTCACTGGACACATTAATGTTAATAGATATTCATTTCCTTTCTTTGTTTTCGGAAGTGGCCCAACCACATCTATAATTACCTTGCTAAAGGGTTCTCCTCTAACTTCTATGGGATGTAGGGGTGCTTTCTGAATGGTTTCATTCAGTTTTCCAGCTATCTGGCACGTGTGACACACTCTGCAAAATCTGCTAACATCCTTGTGAAGTCCAGGCCAGAAAAAATACTTCATAATCTTCTCAACAGTCTTCCTGATTCCCATATGTCTAGACTCATGCGCTACTGCTACCACTTGTTTTCTCAATGGATATGGAATCAAAATTTGATGATATTCACCCCATTCAGCATTTCCTGGTATATCTGCAGGTCGATGCTTCCTCATTAGCAATCCTTCCTTTAGATAATAACAGGTAGAGGTTTGTTGCATCTCCTCTTGATCAACAACTCTGAAGAACAAATCAGCCAACGTTGTATCCCTCTTCTGCAGTTTCATTAGCTTCTCTCTTGTCACTTGACCAACTTCAAGGGCTGAACTCTCCATATCTGCTAACTCTGCCTCTGTAGTTTCACTACTATCTTCAGGAACACTTTGACTACTCGGAGTCTCTTCAATAACAACAGGATCCTCTTCTTCTTGGGAAATCTCTTCATTACTAACACTAGGGGAAACTTCACTTTCCTGGAACAGTTCTTCTAAGCTTAAAGATCCGTCACTTGATTCTTCTGGTGCAGGTAAATCCTCAGTATCTTCACTTGCAGACATAGTTCTCTTCATACTCCTGGTAGTTACACAACTTGGAAACAGGTGGGGGTTTTTCTTCTCTAAATCAACCGTAGGACTAATCCTTAACGGTTTGTCTGTCACTACAGGACAAGGAACAAATGGTACACCACCAACTTCATTACCCAGTAAAACATGTACACCTTCAACAGCTAGTGAGTCCTTTACAGCAAAATCAACATTTCCTGTCACCAATTCACAGGACAAATGCAAGCGGCATATAGGAGTTACCTCTTCTCCTCCTATACCCTTCAAAATAACTGAATCTCCGGTGAGATTCTTCTCCAACTGTGGGTGAGCACCACGAACTACCACACTATGGTTACTCCCCGTATCACGTAATACCTTGACTGGTACCTGCACACTTCCTCCTTGAGTTGTCAGCGCACTTCATAGATATATGGCTTAAAAGCCTCCAAGCTGCTCAGCCACTCACTGCTTGAAGTTACATTTCCACTGGTTGCTAAACACACTGCTCTTCGTAGTTTGCTTCACCTGGTTACCTTTAACCACTTGACCAACTGGTTTGGTCTGCTGTTGTGTCTGATAACAATCTCGACTGTAGTGTCCTACTCTTCCACACTTGTAGCAGACAACATTAGTCTTCTGTATCTGTCTTGAAAACTGACTGGATGATGAGGATTTAACATTTAATTGCTGAGGGGTGTTACCTGACTTTGTATTGGCATAGCCACTAGAAGGATTTCCAGTTGTAATGTTCCTGAAATTTGGATGAGATCTGAAACCTGTGCGTTGTTGGTTCTGGTACTTGACATTATAATTTCTTTTGCTTGAAATGATATTAAAATCTACGCTCAATGTAGCAGCTTTGTCAAGTTTTTTAACCTCTCTCTCTCTTAAATAGTCTCTTATGTGTTCAGGAATTCCTCTAAGATATTGTTCTAGGACTACTAATTCCTCAAGTTCCTCCATAGATTTAACTTTAGCAGCCTCCAACCATTGCTTAAAACATCTTCTTACTTTGTAAGCATAATCCAAGAAAGTTATCTTGTCATCCTTTCTCAAAGATCTGAATCTTTCAATATAATATTCAGGGGTCATCTGGTAAACTTGTAGCACATTGTGTTTAAGTACCTTGTACTCTTTACACTGATCAGCTGATAAGGCTAAATAGGCACTTCTTCCTTTACCAATGAGAACACTCTGTAACAAGACCGACCATTTATCCTCTGGCCATCCCATACCTGAAGCTACTTTTTCAAAGTGATCAAAAAACTCATCTGGAGCTTCTTCTGTAAATTTTGGAATTAATTTCTGCACTCTTACTACATCAAATACAGGGTCTGAATTACCTTGAGTAGGGTTAGACGGTGTTACAGGTAACTTGGAGCGGGCTTCTATCAATTTCATCTCTCTTTCATAATCTTCTTGTTTCTTTACTCTTTCTTCTTTTGCTCTTTCTCTTTCTTCTCTCTGCTGCTTTTTCTTCTTCTCTTTCCTTTCTTTCTTTTTCTCTCTATGTTCTCTTTCTCTTTCTGCTTGCATTTTCTCTCTTTCAGCCTGTATCCTCAGCTTAATCAAATTTTCTTCTGCTTCTATACGTCTAAATTCTGCTTCTGCATCACTTTTCTCTTTCTTTTGCTCATGTTTATCTGTAAATTCTGCCTCAGCTGCATTCAACAATTCTTGCGCCTCACCTAACTCTTCATCTACTTTACCAGAGTCCATCAATGCTTGGATTGCAATATATTTGATTTGTGCCTTAATCATACCACTAGACACATTACCCCCACATGCTACTGCTAAAGCAATCCACTGTGCCTTAGTCAGGTTGGATTCAGATAACTCTTGGATGGAAGGAGCTGCTAAAAACCTCTGAACATTGAACAGAGCCATTTTCTCTAAGTTACTCAACTAAATAATTCACAATACAAAGCAAAAAATAACTGTGGTCACTCTCCTATCAAAATATATCCCTAACACCACCAGCATAAACCATAAACCAGAGTGATATTTTGTTTTGTTCCACGGGTCTCTGGGCACCAAACAATATTATGTCACGATGTGTATCAAGTACCTGGTTATTACACAACTAATCTCAAGATTCAAAAATATACCTCACTTCAGCCAGATACCTGAACTCTCATAACATTAATTGTTACGACTGAATACTCTAAAGGTAACAGTGATCCCTTAAGAAAAAACTTATTTATCAATCACTTGAAAAATCAGACTAAGTTCATCAGAATATGTGTGAGGTATCAAAAATTAAACTAGAAATCTTCTAAAGTAAAAGGGCATCACTCCATCAAAAAACTCTAACGGTTTCCCTGGTCTTAATTCACTTTAGCAAAACTAAAAGAACAAAACATGTTTATCACTTTGCCTTATGCACACACAATCAATCCTATTCACTGATGGTCAATAAATGAAACACTGTTTTTCTAAAAAATGTTAAATACAAATATTTACTTTTAAATTCAAAGTTTATAACTAGAATTCACAATTAATTAGAATTCACAATCTGAAAAATTTACTATTAGTTGAAAATAACACAAAACTCAATGAATTCTTGAATTAAATTATGAAACAAAACTAATTCACAAAAACTTTATCAGGAATTTAAATTAATCAAGCAAAATTTAAACTATCAAGAATTACTCAAGATTTAAAAAGAAAATCTTAATAAATGAAATCAAGTATGCAATGTTAA
Source organism: Macrobrachium rosenbergii (assembly GCF_040412425.1). Taxonomy (NCBI): domain Eukaryota; kingdom Metazoa; phylum Arthropoda; class Malacostraca; order Decapoda; family Palaemonidae; genus Macrobrachium; species Macrobrachium rosenbergii. Next base: position 30,431,895 of record NC_089749.1, read on the forward strand.
ATTAAGTATGCAATGTTAAATTAAGTATGTAATGTTAAATTATGTATGCAATGTTAAATTAAGTATGCAATGTTAAATTACCAAGAAATATTTACAATGCTATGTAAATAAATGTTACATCACAAACATAAAAAATGTGAAAATATAAAGAAATTGTAAATAGAAAAACACACAAAAATACACGTAAGATTTATCAATAATGATCTCACTTGTTCAAAATTTCCTAACTTATCATACCATAACTTCTTAACTTATCATACCATAACTTCCTAACTTATCATACCATGGTATCAAAAGTAAAATTTCACGTTACCTTACACAACTTGTGAAAACCTCTGTAAATCACTTGCTGCAGCTGCGTTACACAATACACACTTTTCTACCAGGCGCCGTTACGAACTAAATAACTTTGCTAAATTCAGATCTCAAAAGTTAATGTTAAAAGTGACCACAAAAAATTACGTTAAAAGTAATCTCTTCCTAATTAGGAATGAGAGGGAGAGAGAGAGAGATGGAACCAAATTGACTGGTCTCAGAATTCAGAATGAAATAGATTTTAGGATTCCAGTAACAGTGAAACAATTACGTGATGTCATTAAAGCATTTTGGGTACGAGATACAAAAGTTCTAGAAGCAGGGAAGTGACGTCATTAAAGCGTTTTGGGTGCGAGATACAACGGAGAAGCTTCTAGAAGAAAGTTACGTCATCCCAGCAAAACGTTTTGAACGCAATCTTACAAAACATGACGTAATTGATCAGGACATGTATTCTTTCTCTCCAAGTGGCATACGTGACTCGAACAACGCATGTAACAACATGAAACCACTCGTCTTGAGCCCGTATGGGACGAATCGGCGTTTGTTTTGCAAACCTGTCATCGCTAACCCAAAACAAAGCGTTCCTCTTATCTCAACTGATGACAACTGAAATGAAACAAGCCCTGGTGGACACACGCGCGTTCACATACTACGCTTTTACCAAGAAAGATATTCGTTCTAAATTACGTTACTATTAAAATTATTATAACAATTCTAAATTACGCTATCAAGTTATCATTAGTACTTTTGAGATCTGATGCGAAACTAAATATGATACTTCAACAAACATCATTGAATCATTATCATTGAACATAACACATGAAAAAGTAAATATGTCAAAATTATAGGAGGATATATATATATATACAAGGCAATATCATTATATATAATATATATATATATATATATATATATATATATATATATATATATATATATATATATATATAATATATATATATATAATAAAATTTCATAATACACATATATATATATATATATATATATATATATATATATATATATATATATATATATATATATATATAATATATATATATATATATATATATATATATATATATATATATATATATATATATATATATATATAATATATATATATATATATATATATATATATATATATATATATATATATATATATATATATATATATATATATATATATATATATATATATATATATATATATATATATATATATATATATATATATATATATATATATATATATATATATAATATATATATATATATATATATATATATATATATATATATATATATATATATATATATATATATATATATATATATATATATATATATATATATATATATATATATATATATATATATATATATATATATATATATATATTGAAGACACTTTGACTTTGAAAAGGCATCCCCAGTTTTGATCAGCAAAATTTTGAAAACAAAAATAAACATAAAAATAAGGTGGCAACACTATGGCTTTGTTTGGATGAGTGCATGGCATATATTGTCTCAAAGCACAAGAGAATCATGACTTTGGTTAGTACAGCATATTGATTATAGCAGTTTTTCAGTTCATTTATTTTAAAAAAGACAGTAAAACTCCCGTTTTCTGGCATGCTTTAGTCCGGAAAACCCGCTGGTACGTCATTTGGATCAAAAAGTCTCATTCTGAATTCAAGCTGTTGATCCGGCACCTTTCATTTAACTGCCGCATTTTAATAGTAGTTAAAAGCATCTCCATTGTTGGAGTTTTGCATTCCAAATTAAACCATGAGAACGGCTCACTCAGCGTCATTTTGTTAGCAAAAAAATGGCATATTAAATGATGCAATACAGTCCATTCTCCTTATATATGAAATTCCTATGCTCAGAATTCAGAAATACTTCACAAAGTGCACATGTAAACCTCTTTGAAAAAGAAGCAAAAGGCTAAAATATATTATGCAGCCCTTTGTTGATAAAATTAACCCTTAAAACTGTAGACAACATTCATTTTGAAATAGTAAATGCAACAGCACATACAAGCATAATAAAAATCAAAAACTATTTATAATGTGTATGTACATTTGTTTGTTGATTGTCTATAAATGTATGTGCATTTGTTTGTTGTCTATAATGTGCATATGCATTTGTTTTGTTTGTTGATTGTGTCTGAGTGTGCACTTTGATAACGACAATGTATGTACCCACTAGTAATGAACCTTCACCTAAAGAAAATCACAAACCTTTTCTTTCATTCTCACTCTCTGATAATGATTCTGTAGGTAACTAATATGTTAGTCAAGAAATATACTACAGGTACTCAGTGTATAGAAATCTATGTACAGGGTGTATGTGTGTATAAGTTCACTATTTAACTGTGCCTTTGTAACCAGTCATGGTTAAACATGTTGGCAAGATTTAAAAAAAACTAGTACTACACATAACATCAATTAGAAAATAAGTAAATGCAACAAAAAATAAGGGTGTACAGAAAACTAAAGCTATTTACCACGAGTGTATGGGTTTGTTTGAGTGTGTTGTTTGTCATGTTAATATTACTTTATAAGGCACATGATGATCTATCAACAACAACTATGTTACACAGCACAAGAGCACATTTATATCGAATCGACTTTGTGGTTAGCAAACTGACTTTATAGTTGCGGTATACTGAAGCAACTCAAAATAGTATCGAAACGAAGCATCAAGACCATTGTTGGCCATTTGCGCTCTACTGACGATGTTTATGAATCACTGTTTCTCTCTCACTTAAAAATGTATAGCATATATTTTTTAAATCATGGAATACGATTGTGTATGTGTATGTTTACGTGTACCAGCGTGTGAATCTTTGTAATAATTCAATGTCTATGGAAAAAAAGTACTGCATTTGGCACCAGTTAAACAAGATAGATGCCATAATTTACATATTTATGATAAAAAATCAGAATTTATAGAAATTTTTTAGCATTGCAACAACATTATATAATATGCCACGTGGATCTATTTTGGTTGTCCCACCCAGATTAGTCAAAAGACACTTGCCTCTCTTGGGTAAACTTGGCCAATCAAAACGGGCGTTTTGGACGACGTATCTTCTGAGGCAAGTAGCTAGCTGTGAAATTGTATCTCTTCGCAATGTGTGCAACAACACCTGAGCAATGAGTCCTCTCATCACTGCATCTGCATTCAGGTGGAGGAGTCAGCTAAGCTATATGATGCACACTTGTTTATGTATGTGGCTTTTTTCTTAGCTTATAAAGCACACAAAGTACAGTACCTGCTACAGTATATTGTATCTATCACTCTTGAGAATATTTCAAAATTTTGTTTTGCACAGTAACTAAGATGTTAGAGCAGAAACAAACAATAAAATATTGAAAAATGTAACCCACAATATTTAGGAAATCTTTATGTAGTCATGTGCGCGTGCATTTTTTATGTGGAACATTTTAGTTATGCTTAGAAAAACATCACTGTATATAATCATAATTGTATATCTCACTGTACATAATCATAACCTTATTGTATAAACCATAGTAAAAAATGGACATAAAAACACATACAAGTACAGCAATCTAATAAAAAATTTGCAAATACAGCAAATACGATTCTGCTTCATCTGCCGAGATAATGATAATGTTCCACCACTGAGCACTTACTGCTCTCTCTCTCTCTCTGAGGTTGATTGTGATGCCTCTTTATATGCACATATTAAAATCATGTGATGTAATCTGCTTCACAGCTCTCTCTCTCTCTAGAAACAACTTTCGAGTGCACAGTAATGAAGATGTTAAAGGGGGGGGGACTACAATGACTTGCAATTAGTCTGTTTACGCTGCGACATGTAGGCGCATGATTCCATGTAAGCTAAGGTAGGTTGACAGCATTGATAATGAATAAGTATGACATAAGTATTCTATATAATAATCTGTTTTGCTAAACAATGGTAAAATTATGAAATTTCTCATACAGTATGGTGAGAAGGAACAATGAGATAGGTTAATCTGATGAAGAATAGACAATTGCCTAGCCTAGACTCGCTGATGGGTAATAATTTTTCCACAATAAATTTTTATGAAACTATTTTATATATCATAAGGCTTAAATATTATTCTGTGACTAGAACAATGTAAAAATATGGTTATAACTATTCAGTGGTAATTAAGGCCAATTTTAGTTTTAACCATCAACTTTATGGGCCACTTGTTGGTCTGGCATTTCTGCTAGTCTAAAAATAGTCAAGGCTAATGGGAAATGTGAAACACATGACATAGCCTAACCTGGAATTCCCACCTTGAGTGACGCACTGGCTAGCAAATTTAACAACTACGCCTAACTGTTGAAAAATTAAATTTCATTTTTTTTATGGAGGCTAAAGATTATGCACCTAACTTTCTTCAGCAGATATCAACATCATTTCATTGATAAGCCACTACCAATAATTAGGATACTGAGGAGCACACTAACTCAGGTGTTTTCCCTGTCACACACCAAAGAGAAATGGTGAACACTGTTGACTCATGCACTAATGCTACTTCTGTGCGAGATGGGTGATTGGAAAGACTGAGGTAGCGGCTGTAAACAGGAGAAAGAGCCCTCCTGTTTCAAGTCCTTTTATACTCTATCACCATGTCAACAGGCACTATTCTGGCCAAGACCAACTATGAGACAATTCTTTGATATCAGCATTACCATAAGGATAACTCCTTTGAGGACTAACAGCAGTTACATTATCAAAAAGAAATATCCACGTACCTGCAATGCACTACTGTACAAGTCTTTGGAGGAATGGCTTTCTTTACTACATTGGTAAAATGAATTAAGTGGTCAGGGTTCTTAGGGCATCCCATGTCAGGCCACAGGATGTAGTGGAATTGTTGAATGATTCGTGACTTCGGAATGAGAATCAAGGATTGCTTCAGTGATGCAAGGAAAAGAGAAAAAAAGGTTGGTTTTTAAATATATTATGCACAGTTTGCTCTTTCAACTTTTTATCTCAAGCATTATACAACCCTCCTAAGACCCCTTGCACCAGATACTAGTGCTTATTTCTTGTTCCTTACAAATAGTTCACTCCTTTCTTATTATGAGAAATTAAAACTGAGTACTTCACACTTGTTCTTTGGTTTTCATTTCCAGTATTGCTGCTTTTAATAACTTACCTTTGAAAGTTTTACTTTGGCATTCGTATAACTTACCTTTGAAAGCTTGATGGTGCGGCTTATGTATCCTTCTTCAGTGTGAGGAGTTTCTTCCATGGTCCTCACTCTCAGTTCAGACATGGGAAGGGTAAATTCATTCCCTGAAGCATCTGGCCAATACTTAGAGCACTTTTCCTGATGTGTGTTAAGTCTTAGAATAGTAGATTGTCAAAAGATTACTACAATACAGACAAAATACAAATATAATTTTAGGGACATGAATTTTGGAAGAAATCATTCATTATCAATGAAAAAGAACAGTATTGCACCATTAAAATGACATACGAAAGCTAGCACGAGTGCTTCTAAAGGCCTTTTCATCCAACTGCTGTTGACTTTACTCTTGCTTAATGTACTGATTTCCATCTCCTTACAAAAGCATTTTATTTCTCTTTTAGTTGGTCACTTCCATTTTCATCTTTTTCTTAGTAAATGAAAAAAAAAGCATGACCTAACCAATCTTGTACAACCTCACTTATACAAAATACAAAGTTTTAGTCTTAACAAACCTTCCTTTTCATTATTATTATTACCTGTATTAAGTACTCTGACAAGACTCCTAAGTGAAAATACTCACCTCTCACAGGGCTGGTTCAAAAAGTGTTTTTATTAAAATTTAATTTTAAGTAATAAACAAGTAATTTAAAAATTCTATACTGTTGCTAGATAAAGAAAAATTGTTTAAATCACATTTACCACTACCTATACGAATTGTGTCTACTAATGCTATTTAAATTCTCATCAGCACTTAGTCTGTGTTGGATTATTCATGAACACTCACTTACTATTAATAAATACTACAACATTTGAACAACTGATGAAAGACCATTAAAATTTATGCACATGCCATAAGCAGTGATATTTGATGTAGTCGCTGACTTTGTGTGAGTACCAATTTATAGTTGTTTTCATTTCCCAATCATGGATATACAGCTGTACTCTGTAGTCACATATTTTATCAGTTAATAGCTACTACAGTCAGCTCCAACAAGTCTTAATCTAGTAACCCTCTGGTCGTCAGTGTACCCGATTTCATCCATATAATACACTAAGTCTTATCAGTACTATTTGAATAGTCAAACTGCAAGCAGTCATGAAGAATGTGGTTAACTCACTGGACTCAAAGTTTGGGAGAATAAATACTATACCAGAACACTCTGTTTATCCAAAATGCAGTTCTACTGCTCCATAGAGGAATAGCGAGGTAGAGCTTAAAGAAACTAATGAAATTTTAAGAGAGATAGTGCTCAATTGAGGGACAGGCATTGTGGGAGAATGTGAAGAAATGAAAGAAATTTTAAGAAAGAGATCTGCTTAATATGTGTTCTTTATTATCATCACCTGATTAAATAAAAGAGTTCAGCATATTTATTGAAAATCATTACAAATGAGAGGAAAACTTCATTCTATTTTCTGCAAAAACAGCCTAGCTAGCTTACGAGTTGTCCTTCCAGTTTCAGCTAAAATCATCTCTTGCAGTGATTCCATCATAGCCTGGTGCTTTCCATCTCCTAAGTTTCTTTATTACTGATTCCATTTTAAAAACTTTGAATTATTACAGAAGCACATAACATTGGTTATGTCAATGTATTCAATGAGACAGTTGCAAGAGCAAAAATACAAAATTAGGAGACCCAATTTAACAAAGTTCGGTGATAGTAATACATTTTAATGAATTTACAATAAATAGCAAGAGGAATTTTTTTTATCCATAGCAGTATTATTAACTCAATGTAACCTGTTCATAACATAAATATTGGGGAAAAGGTAAAAGAAAGCAAAAATAAGAAAACCATTTAGCTTATGAACAAGGTTATGATTTCAACTTTTTCCATGTTATGAATAACTCAAATTTAATGGGTTGCAGCTATTTATCTACAAATTTTCTGAAGCACTCTTGGAGTATTTTGATAGTATTAACATGAACAGATGATAATTACAATTATTTTACTTCATCCTAGCTATTCAATTTAATCCTTTCAATATGTTACATCTTTTGAACATGGCAAATCATTACAACCACACACAGTAATCCTTCAATTATCTGGATCACCATTATCCAGAACTCGACATAATCCGACACATCTATACCAGGGACCAAAAGGCCCCAAAGATATATGATATTTATAAATTTCTAAAAATTTGAAAAAACTGCTCTCTGATGGTAGGCAACGCTGCGCAGCCTCAGGAAAATGTTGGTAACACTGCTTACACTCATAAACAGACTGAGAAATGGTTTTGGGGTGTAGGGAAGGCCTGGAGAAGTTTCCAAGGGGGGCAGTTGGAGGACTGGGCGCCATGGGAAAGAAGGGGGCAGAACTCACTCAGAGAAGGGGTTGTTTTAGAAGGTTGGTGGAGCTGCGGAGCAGTTTCTATGGCTGGGATGGATAGTCGTCTGATATGGTAGCGTTTGTTTTGTTTTGTGCTGTTGTGCTTATGATTTTTTATTTATATTTTAAGCTATTATCATTTATATTTTTACCGTATATTCTTATTTTTACTTTTACAACCCAAAAGATAAATGCAATTGGTGCGTAAGATACGTACATAGGTACATACCCATTTGCTGGGGTCATGAACTTGCTAAAGCTTATTTTGTTTTGTGTTTTACATGTATGGTTTTATCACATTTTATTAAAGGATATGTACACTACTGTACTGTAACTTATAATGAGATACATCAAGCATAAAGAAAAGGTTAAGAAATACAGCATATATATTATATACATATATATATATATATATATATATATATATATATATATATATATATATATATATATATATATATATATATATATATATATATATATATATATATATATATATTTTATATAAAAGTTAAATATACCTTTTATATATATAGAGAGAGAGAGAGAGAGAGAGAGAGAGAGAGAGAGAGAGAGAGAGAGAGAGAGAGAGAGAGAGAGAGAGAGAGAGCAGTGATTGATAAAATGTTCTCATGTATACTGTTATGATGTGTGTGATAATCATACACAGTCAACTAAATTTGCAATGAAATACTGTACAGTAAATCAAACAAAGCAAAAATGAAAAATGGTAAACGTGATACTGCACTACAAAACACACACACACACACAAACGCACACATTATGTAAAGAAGGTAACGTCAACACTGATGAAACGCCACATGTAGATGTAAGCACATACAGGCATACATACAGGTAAAGATTCTAGGATAATATGAGGTGAGATGGAAAATCATTAATTCCCATAAAACAGAAATGATCAACCACTTTTTAGTAGAGTTCTTAAAATGAATTTGTTTTGGACAGTCATCATCAAGAAAGGCCATACGTACTAAAGATGCAAACACTGGGCATTTTACACAAACAGTTTCCACGATAGTCTTTATTTACTGAATGAATTTCACTTTTGGTAGATTGTGCTGGGCTGGGCTTTCAAACAAGATTACCAAACTTATGCATAATATATATATATATATACAGGCAGTCCCCGGTTTACGACGGTTCCGGCTTACGACGTTCCGAGGTTACGACGCTTTTCAAATATATTCATCAGAAATTATTTCCCGCTTACGACGCATGTTCCGGGGTTACGACGCGTCATCGCCGATCCGACGGAAGAAATATGGCCCCAAAACGGCAGAATAATCATAATTTGAAGGGTTTTTTTTATGTAAAACTCAATAATAATGCAGTTTACATCGTTTTCAATGCATCCAGAGCATTAAAAGTAAGGTTTTCTTCTGATTTTTGACGATTTTGACGATTTTCCGGCTTATGACGATTTTCGGTTACGACGCTGCAAGAAGAACGGAACCCCACAAAACTGGGACCGCCTGTATATATATATGTATATATATATATATATATATATATATATATATATATATATATATATATATATATATATTATATAAATAATTATGAACCACTTACCACAGAACTGACAAAAAAAACAGAGTATGATGCAAACCAATGAACTGGGAAAAAATTGTTTTGCAATCTTTAGTTATTTTACTTTAATATATGTTAATTTACCCTTGTATACCCATTTACACTTATGTACAAAAATAAAAATAATAATTCCAGTAATATATTCGTTTCTTTTGGCAACTAAAAAATGATTCTCCTAAGTCTTTCACTAGTAGGCTCAATCAGCTGATTCTGAGAGCATAAACATTACTCATAGCATACGGCAAAAGGTCGTTTTTTTATACATATTACGATGATGATACAACATGATAATAATACAGTATAAATGCATTCAGTAAGTAAAATATAAATTTCATTACCATTAACTTTATCTTAAATACAGCTGTAATAGCCTATTTGACTTGTGCAAATGGATACTGAGTGTAACACCTAGGCTAGCCTAGGTTAATAGTTCACACAAGCACATTTTGTATCTCGTGTGTATGGTAGTACAATGTAGTAACAACTGACAAGAAGCTTGCTGTATAAAAAAAAAATACATTATAGTTATAAAACAAAGGCAGGCTGTGGGTAAACACAGGCAGGCTACCTACCTACTGAACTATGTCATTTACAAGAGAGAAAAAGGAGGGGGTTACATTTTTTTTTTCAAAGTGGATTTATGCAGCATATTTTGTTACAAATACAGAGAAAAAAGGTAGATAATTGCCTTTTGCATACATTTTTCAGTTTAAAATGTGATGGTTATTGTTTATAAGCAAACTGAGCATTTACACTTATGTGGCATTGACAAGCTTAGGTGAGGAAGGGTACAGAGTTGCCCTTGAACACCCCTAGATTTTTTCACTTGCCCTTATTCAGATTTCGCCATTATCTGACGGTCCCTTGGCTCTATTAATCTGGATAATTGAAGGATTCCTGTATTGTTTGCTCTTCTCGGTTTCAGACAGCAACTATTCTCAACCTTTTTTTTTTATACTGCCTTAATAGCATTCTTATTATAAATATAAGAAATTGTTTAATGGATGAAAACATGTACAGTACGCGTAAATGAGATTAAATATCTTACCGTTCTAGATTCTACACACTTGGTAACCATAACAATGACATGAACGTTCTTCTCCCATATCATTCTCCAGAAGACATCTTTCTCATGTTCCCTGGGTCCTTGGCAAGCAATGAACTCTTTTGGTTTTTCATATCCCTGAAATGAAATAAATTGTAAACACAATGTATTGATATTAATTTGTACAAACTGATTACGTACTTATGAAGGCTAGGAATAGTTTTAATAAAATGATCAGGAAATTTGGTAGTTTATTTTAGCTTAATTTTTAATTTCACTGATGTTTACCCAAGGAGATCTCTCACCTACTGATTTGAAAGTGGTTCTTTTAGACGATAGTGATATCTTAGCATATTTTTTGGTTACTTGTAGATACAGATTCATTACTGAAATAACAATTCAGCTAGAACTCAGATAATTATCATAATAAATTCATTTACTGAGACCAATGAGCCACTTTTCAGGCTCTCAGAGACTGCCCAAAGGATTTGTTCTTAAACAGCAAGTGAAAACTGGAGCAAAGTGCTATTGCAAAGTTGTAAAAGTTGGCCAGGTAAGGTAAGAGACACTACCAGGAATGGAAGAAAAGTGAACAGTAAACCATGCAGCTGGGGTTGAAGGAACACTAAAGAACTTTTAGTACCAAAAAAGTACACCACACAAGGGATTATAAGTGATGTACCCTTGCAGGGCTACGATCCAGAAAAATGTACAGTATATAATGTAATTCTTAACGAAAGTATGTTCACAAAAGGAAGAATTTTTTCAGCAACAGGAAATAAGATAAAAAAAAAACTCATGTTCTATATTGAGCCATTTGCCCTTTCTTCATTTTCATTAAACTTAAGAACATTAGTGTAATTAGTGGAAAATCAGTTGACTGTAAAGTGCACTATATATTTGCCACCTTGTAAATACACTGAACCTGTTCTTATAAAATTTACATTTTGCTCTAGAGATGTTAAGAAAATTCTTGATAATCTTGATAGCTGGGATGAAGAAGATCCTGACAGTTTCTTCCCTTTGATTTTTAGGTCGACAAAAGCAATATTCCTGTGGCACCTTCCGCAGGAGGTGAGGGACCAAATTAAAGATGCAAACACCCTTCCCATGGACGAGCTGGTCGATGTTTGAAGAGAAAATCCATGAGGCCACTAAAGCCTCCAAACATGCCGCCGCCCTCGCAGACTGTAGACTGACTACGGAGGACGACGACCCAAAAAACAAACGCAATCTACAGGAGGAAGGCACCACTGAGAGAGCAGAGGGCATGGACGTACCTGGCGTGGTGCTACTTCCAAATGGGGGCTATGCAGTCGGTGTTCCCGCCGTTGGAGGAGGACTACACCTGGACAAATGAATCCATGCCCTCCCTGTTAGCTGCGAATGGAACCCCCATCTGCTGCTATGGAACCACGACCCGCACAATCTCCATCTTGGGCCACAGGTACCACTGGCCTTTCATCATCATGAAGGTCAAGTTCCCCCTCCTGGGCGCTGATTTCCTGGGACACCACGGTCTCCTGGTTGACCTCGGCAGACAACGCCTCCTCTACACCGGAACTTGCCACTCCCGATCACTCTCCACCAGACCGGGGATGCCTGCTGTCTGCTTCACAGCTTCCAACAATTACGCCGCCCTCCTCCAGGAGTTCCCGAAAGTTTTTAAACCAGAGCTCCGCCAGTTGCTGGGGGCCGGAGCCAAGCGCGGCATCTTCCACCACATAACTACAACGGGCCCCCCAACTCACTCCAAGTTCCGTTGCCTGCCCCCCCCCCAAAAACTACAAGACGCCAAACGGGCTTTCGCTGAGATGGAACAAATGGTCGTCTGTACCAAAGCATCAAGCCCATGGGCATCTCCCCTGCATATGGTAAAGTAGTCAGATGGCTCCTGGAGGCCCTGCAGAGACTACCGTCGTCTGAATTTAGTTACCACATCAGACCACTACCCCCTGCCGAACATGCAAGACCTGACGAGCACCCTTCACGGGGCCAAGGTCTTCACTAAGATGGACTTGCTTAAATCATACTTTCAAGTTCCTGTGCATCCTGATGATGTTCTGAGTCACAGCCACCATCACGCCACTCGGGACGTACACCTTCTCCTACTCCACCTTTAGCCTCAGGAATGCGGGGGCCACATTCCAATGCCTGATGGACACCATCCTTGGGGACCTGCCCTTCTGCGTCTGTTACTTAGATGACATCCTTATCATCTCCAGGTCCCCAGAGGAACACCTTCGCCACGTCTGCACCGTCCTGAAACGCCTACTGGAGAACGGATTAGTTGTCAGGTTCGACAAATACACATTCGGGGCGGAAAAAATAGATTTCCTCGGACACGAGATCTCCCCAGCAGGAGTACGCCCCATGGCCTCAAAAGTGAAAGCAATAGAAAAGTTCCCAATGCCGCAGACAATCAAGGCCCTTCAAGAGTTCCTTGGCATGGTGAACTACTATCGCCATTTCATCTTGGGCATCGCTCACATCATGTATCCCCCGAGAGTAGTCCTGAAGGGCAAGCCAAAAACGCTGACGTGGGACGCTCCGCAGCAGCAGGCGTTCGAAGAGACAAAGACAGCCCTCATGAGTGCCACCACCTTGATGCATCATAACCCAACCGCTGCCCTGAGACTCACCACCGACGTCAGCAACATCGCCTGCAGGGCAGTGCTTGAGCAAATAGTCGACGATGGCCCCCAACCTCTAGCCTTCTTCAGTCACAAGTTGTCGCCGGCAGAGACTCACTACAGCGCCTTCGACAAAGAGCTACTTGCAATCTATCAGGCTGTGCGGCACTTCAAATACCTGCTTGACGGTACTCAATTCACCATCCTCACAGACCACAAGCCCCTGGTGCACACATTTGCAAAGGTGGGCGATGCGTGGTCAGCAAGGCAGCAGCGACACTTGGCCACCATCTCCAAGTTTGGTTGCACCATCACCTACATCCCTGGCAGGATGAATCCAGTAACCGACACCCTGTCATGGGTGGAAATCTTTTCCCTCCACCTTGGCATAGACTATGAGGGCCTGGCGAGGGAGCAAGCAGCAGACCTGGAAATGGCAGCCTACAGGACGGCACTGACGGCACTCAAGTGGGAGGACGTGCCATTGGGAGATTCGGGCGCAACGCTTCTCTGTGACACAAGCACTGGCCGCCCCCACCCCCTGTTTCCCGCCTCAAGGAGGAAGAAGACGTTCGACATCATTCACGGCTTCTCCCATCCATCTGATGACAGAAAAAAAAAAAAAAAAAAAAAAAAGATGCCCTTCACCCTCCCTTGACCAGGCCCTACAGGGGCCCTTACCGAGTCGTCGACAGGACCTCCAAGGCATATCTCATCGACATCCACGGCCGGGAGGATTGGGTTTCCATCGACAGGCTGAAACCAGCATTTCTGTTAGACAGTGAAATCCAACAGGAGGCAGGCAGACGTCCCAGGGTTCCCCCTCAAAATGCACCTGCAGACATACCTGCCATCCCCCACAAGGAGGGGCCATGGGCGCCCCAAAGGCCGCGCTGTGGAAGATCCAGTAGTCGACGTTGCCCCCACCCACAGTTCTCGAAGAGAAGGGGTCGCCTCCTGCTCCCCAGCGCTTACGTGATTAATTTTCATGTCCTCCAATAATTATCTCTGTAATCATTGTCTTGTGGGGGGGGAGGGGAGTACTTGTAAAGGCATCAAGCGCCTCTTCATTTCTGCATTAATCACGTCATGTATATTACCTGTTATTATTTCATATTTTTATATATCTCTCCATACGTATTATTATCCAGCCTTTCCGCCGATATGTGTAATCACTTTTGTATGTTTATTGTAACGCAAATCATTCTCATTTATATGTCCTCTAACAAACACAAATTCTTGCCCAAATGTGTGACATGGGATCCGCAGGTCGGTGACCACCTTTCCGTCCGTATTCCTCAATGTATACCTGGCTTCCGAAAAATAAATTAGTCACACCCAGACCTGTCGTCTTGAATCTCACACGGTCAATTATCTTGACATATTGACAGCGAAGGGTAGAAAATGTTGCCCACTCGATGGTCAAGTATGTTGTCCACTTGATCAAATAATATATGTACCGCTACGAAGGATACTGAAATCTCTCTCTCTCTCTCTCTCCTTCATAAATCACGGATTTCCATCTTTTGATATCTAAAGTATGAATAACTCTCTCTCTCTCTCTCTCGGTACTGTAATGAAATATGAATTACAGTATGATATTAAGCTACCTTTTAAATGAAATTACAGTATGATATTAAGCTACCTTTTTAAATGAAATTAAAGTGCTTTGGGAGCATGATTTTGTCATATTTAGGGTTTAAACTCTAGAAATAAGCATTTACTGCATGTATTAACATTTTTAGTGACCACACCAAACTTACATGAATCCTTCCCTTACACAGGGGCTTCTGGATCCTAACCTCGAGTAAGTTTGAGGTACTACTTTGTATGTATGTATGTATATATATTATATATATATATATTCTATATATATATATATATATATATATATATATATATATATATATATATATATATATATATATATATATATGTGTATATATATATATATAGTATATATACATATTACTATAGTATACAGACTGAGTTGCAAACAAAACACCAGTGCCAGAATCATGGGATAGGGAAAAATCTGCTGGAAAAGACTAGCTTAGTTTCCTGGAAAGGCAGAAGGATCTCTCTTTAAGAAGTCCAGAGGCAACACGCCTACCTCGAATGACAAGTTGTAATAAAACAAACCTTGCTGTTTTTCGTACTAAACTAGAAGATATTTAACAGCCACACCCTACACCATCATCACAACAGCAGTTTTCTCCTGAGAATATTCGACCACTCCCAAAAGCTGGAGAGAGGAAGGGGACAGCTAAAGTCAGAAAGAGGGGAAGATGCATGATTGCAACGGACACTCCAGAAAAGCTTGAACTTGAACAAAAAGAACTGAAGAAAAGGCCAAAAAAAAAAAAAAAACAGCCAGGAAGGAAATAAATTTTGGAAATGATAGCTCAAGAAGATCAAAAAGTAGGAAAAATACAAAAAAGTTAGACAAAGGGGACCAAACCAGTGATGAAGGCCTTCATCACCTTGAAGATCTCTTGCCAGCCGAGCTAAACAATAATTCTTCTGACATCTCAGAGGAGGAGATTGAAGACACAGAAGTTGGTTTCACTGATAAAGTCCCAGAGGAGGGAGACTTTGTTCTTGTTGGGATAGATCCAGTAAACGGTAGCAAAGCCTATTATGTAAGTAAATTAATCAGCAGTTTAGATGAGGATGATGAATTTCAGGTTTCTTATTTTAGAAAATCACAAAAATTAGCTACTAATAGTTTTAAATTTCCAGAAATTGAGGATGAAGCAATTAATGGTAAAGAGGCAGCAACTGGAGTGCTTCCAAACCCAGTTCAGCAGAGTATTAAAAGAAAGTGGGGTATTTCAATTTATTTTTTTTTTTTTTTGCAGGATACAATATTTGTTTGGCCAACTTTAACATTTAGGCACAAAAAATGCCATGTATTTGAGTTACATTTTGTGTTTGGTTCTGACTCATGAAGAGAATAATTTCAAGTAAATTTTGGTTATTTAAAAATTTGATGGCAATGATATTTCAAATTTAGTTTTTGTTTTGAAGGATACAATATTCTTTAAGCCTACTTTTACATTTATTCTCAGCAAACATCGTAGGTTTGAGATACATTTTCTGTCTGCCATTCACCAAGGGAGAGAATAATCTTTCAAGTTGATTTTGATTATTTCAATAAAATATTTTGTATGGTATTTGTTTCATTTATTATCTGACATGAAGGTAAATATCAATTATAATAATTGTCTGAATCATCCCATGCTCTTGTACGATCATCACCATAGGTAGGTGTGATTTGGACCTTTTGGAAACTAGTATTTGAAGATAAATAGCTTCAAGTACAGTAAAGTATACGACTTGCCATATTTACTCGTACATGTAGGATGATGAGGCTACACACTGACATGCCAAGGATATCACTGCTCCTTAAACTCTTACTTCTATATAGAAAAAAATAAGTGTCCGAACCATTACAACTCCTACTATGTATGTGTATGTATATATATATACAGTATATATATATATATATATATATATATATATATATATATATATATATATATATATATATATATATATATATATATATATATATATATATATATATATATACATATATATATATATAATATATATATATATATATATATATTATATATATATATATTATATATATATATATATATATATATATATATATATATATATATATATATATATATATATATATATATATATATATATATATATATATATACACAGTATATATACATACATACATACATACATACATACACAGGCAGTCCCCACTTATCGGGCGGCATCACCATTTCAACATCCTAAAGGTAGTGCGATGCAAAAACTGACTTGGACCTCCAGAATGTTAACTGAAGAATAGAAGACAAGGACATATTGTGCCGAAACACAAGAGGAGTGGCAACAGCTCGAACCTCATGAGCTTTAATGTTCAGGATCAGGAAGACGTCCTCATAAACCTAAGAGTAAGCTTTCGAAATCAGACTTCTCAGGAAATAAGAGGATGTGGAGGGTTCCTCATGGAGCATCAGAGGTTGTTCGAGGGTCCCTTGATCTTTTCAGTCCTAAGGAGGTAGTACTGCAAGGCCCTCACGACAAAGAAGTCTCTCCTCTTCCTCTGGCCCGAGAATGTCCACCAAGCTCTTAAGGGGAGCGCACGCTTACGTAGAAACAATGCCCCGATTTTTATGAAATTTTTATATGTTATACATCTATATAAGGTGGTGTTCCAGAAAAAATTTGAGTGATCGGATGATTATTTTGGATTTTGATAAAAAAAATAAAAAAAACAAAAAAATTAAAAAATGATTCACCTTCATTTTTAGAGCTATTGCAATGCGGCTTCATACACAGAAAGTATATCATAGTATGAAAAAAATAATGGGAAGAGTTTTTCTACTTTTCCTTTTCTTGGTGAGGCGAGTGGGGGATTTTCCCCCCCAAATTTGTATAAATTGATTATCACGGGTTCCTCGTCAACCTAAGAAAAAACCTAGCCCCAAACAAATATTCGTCTTTCTTTCTTCTTTCCAATGGTATATTTAACTTTAAAATTGACCTAAATATAAAAAAGTACTTCGCGTTTGAAGTGCAAAAAAAGTGAAAACTGAGAAAGACGACCGTAAAGGTCAACAAGTGTTTTTTTTTTGGCACTCATGGAAAAAACTTATCTTAGAGCATTATTCTGGTTGATTTCTGGCTCCAGGTCAACCCCCCCCCATAAAAAGGGGTATTATTCGCTCGAGGCGAGGGTATCGTCAAGTACCACCTAACTCATTGTTGCCTGGTTTGAAACTAAGAAACTAAAAGTTTAGTAGCTACCAGGTTGATATTCTTGACTCATTTTCAGTCGTTTTTTTCACTTGTTTGGTCTTTTTGGTCTTTGGAGTTTGATTTTCAAGCCTTTTTGTCTCTCGAATGAAGAACTTCTTCTATACTTTCACTTGTGCCAAACAGATGTGTTAGTAAGTTGAATTTCTCATAGCCAAAGTTGTGTTCAATTTCCTCAGTATTTATCTCACTCAATTGATGGTGCTGAGATTTTCCATTGCTAATTCGCTTTGCCGGGGCACTAAATGTAAACCTACACAACTGACACTTCATTAAAATATCAGTATCCCATCTATTGGCAGAGACTTCGACCTGAACTTTACCCCTGCATTTTCCTACCTTGCACCTAATACCCGACACTATTTTACCTAACTGAGATTTGATATAATGAACTTGTCATCATATACTCCCTTTTCATCATCCTTTATTCATTTCATCAACTGTGAGCGTATTTTTGAAGGTGAAAGTATATAGATTGTATTTAGAGTTACTGGATGTAAAAAAAAAAAAAAAAAAAAACACCGCAAATAGCGAAAAAATTGCTCAGAGTAAAAAGTTGGCCACCACCCGCTTTCAACGTTTGGGGCAACCCTGTCTCCTACCACGCATTCACCAAGTAACAAGCCATTGTTGTTGCCAGACACTGCCAGGCGTAGGAGATAAGGTGATATAAAAATCAAAATAATTAATAAATTAGGTGAATAAAGGAAAAAATGACAATAGTCATTAGGAGCCAAACGTCAGCCCTACCTCACCGTGTGGGGGGCGGAGGCCCAAAACCCCATCAATTTTAATATTTCGAAAAAATACTTTGGTCACGTGATAATGAAGGTGTTGCTCATGTCTTATGGCCATTTAACCATTTTTTTTTAAATTTCAAAAATATTCATAAAAAATCGAAGAGTGCGCTCCCCTTAATGATGAACGAGCAGGGCCAGGGATGGGAAACATCCACATTCTTGGCGAGGAAACCAAGAGAGTGCAGACTGCATTTCCTTGTCTGTCCCCTGGAGCTCACTAATTCATTTTGCAGTAGCCAACACTACCAGGAAGAGAGTCTTCTTGGTGAGAGACTTAAGAGAAGTTGAACGTAGAGGTTCGAAGGAGGAGCTCGAGAGCCATTTCAATACGATGTCCAAGTTCCAGGAGACTGCACCAGGCTCTACTTTGGAAGTCTCGAAGGACCTGATGAGATTGCTAAGATCCTGATTTGCTGACAGATTAAGGCCTCTATGCTTGAACACTGAGCTAAGCATCGATCTGTATCCCTTAATTGTATAGGGCGACAAACTTCCTTGAGGTCCTCCAGAAGAGTAAGGAATCAGCTATCTGGCTCACAGAGGTTTCAGAAGAAGAGATTTTATTCTGTCTGCACCATCTTCTGAAAACTGTCCACTTGGACTGGTAGAGCCTGCTAGAAGCAGCTCATCGACATCTAGCAATAGCCTCTGCAGCCCGTCACAAAAGACCTTTCGCTCTGACGAGGCTCCTGTCACGGCCAGGGCAGACAATCCTTGATGGAACCTGAGGAGTGGGGCTGTCTGAGCAGCGACTGTCTTTGTGGAAGCAGCCTTGGAAAATCTACAAGCAGTTGCAGCAGATCCAGAATCCATTCTTTTCTTGGCCAGAATGGAGTGATGAGTGTCATTGAGACATTTTGGTGAGACATGAACTTGTTCAGCACCTCTCTGATCAACCCGAAGGGAGGGAAGGCATAGACGTCAAGGCCTGTCCAGTCCAAGAGCATGGCATCCGTTGCCCAAGTGAGAGGGTCCGGGAATGGGGAGCAAAAGAGAGGAAGGTGGTGGTTCCTCAATGTTGTGAGAAATCTATGGAAGGCTTGCCCCAAAGCTTCCACAGATCGAGGCAGACTTTGGAGTCTAAGGTCCACTCTGTCGGCAATTCCTGGGGACCGCGGCTCAACTCGTCCGCTAGGACATTCAGTTTTCCCTGAATGAACTGAAGGAGAATCTTGACTTGGTTCTGCTCCGCCCAGAGAAGGAGGTCTTTCACTGCCTCGCAGAGAGTGAAGGGGTGGGTGCCTCCCTGCTTGTGGACATATGACAGCGCCATGGTGTTGTCCGAGTAGATTGCTATGATTTTGCCCGAGGCTAGCGGAGAGGATGCCTCAAGGCCCAGGTGAATAACTTTTAATTCCTTGACACAGATGTGTAGTGACTTCTGATCCAATGTCCACGTCCCAGAGACCTTCTGACTCCCTACCAGAGCTCCCCAACCTATGTCTGAAGCATCGGAAAAGAATTCTAGGTTGGGGTTCCAAGGGAGGAGAGAAATTCCTTCCTGCAGTTTTATCTCTGACAACCACCATCGAAGATCCGCCTTGGTCTCCAACGTAACCAGGAAGATGACGGAGTCTGACTGGGTATTCCTGCACCAATTTGCCTTCAGGTAAAATTGCAGGGGTCTCATGTGAAGCCTGCACAACTTCACGAACTGTTCCACTGAGGCCAAGGTGCCCAGGAGGCTCATCCACTGAAGAGCTGGGCAGGTTGAGATATTGAGAAACTGTCAGACAGTTTGGAGACAGGACTCAAACCTTTTGGGGGAGGAAAAAACCTGAAAAACTCGAGAGTCCAGAGTCATTCCCAAACAGAGAATTCCCTGAGTTGGAGTCATCTGAAATTTTTTGAGAATTGATCAAAATGCCTAACTCCTGTGTTAGGCAAAGAGTCCTTTTCAAGTCCTTTGTGCACTGTTCCTTCAACAAGGAGCAGAGAAGCCAGTTGTCCAGATAGAGGGATACACTGATTCCGAGAAGGTGAAGCCACTTGTCAAGAGGAGCAAGAATTTGAGTGAAGACTTGAGGGGCTGTGGCCAGGCCAAAGCACCGTGCCCGAAACTGGAGAACTCTCCCCAAAAAAACAAACCTCAGGAACTTCCTTGAGTCCCGATGGATGGGGGACATGAAAATAGGCACCCTGCATGTCCAGGGTGACCATCCAGTCACCCTAATGGAAAGAGAAAGTGACAGATCAGATCATTTCCATGTGAAACTTTACCTTCACCATGAACAAATGCTGGGCGCTGACATCCAGCACGGGTCTCCAGGCCCCCAATGGCTTGGGGACCATGAAAAGTCTGTTGTAGAAACCCTCCGATGATTGGTCCACTTGTCCTTTGCGAAGAAGGGACTTGACTTCTTGAGCAAGGGCCAAAAGCTTCTCGGACCGTCAAGGTGATCAGCAACTTGGATAAAGGTGGCTTTTCTTTGAAAGGAATGGAGAAGCCTCTCTTCAAAACTTGCACTACTCAGGGCTCTGCTCCTCTGCAACTCCATTCCTCCCAAAATCGGTGCAACCTGGAACCTACCAGGGCGTGAAGGACACAGTTCTCACTTAGCAGCTGGTTTGATGGACGACTTTTTGAAGGACTTTGAGGGGGGGGACAGAGATTGGTATGCGGTCTAGACTGGGGTCTGGCTCGTCCTCCTCGAAAGGGCTGGGGTTACAGCAGAGAGAAAGACTTAGGCACTGCAGCAGGAGCTACCTTCGGGTGCTTCGTGGACTGAGCCAGCAAGTCATGGGTTGCCTTTTTCTGTAATGCAAATAGAACCTCTTTAATGGCGTCCTGAAGGACGAGATAGGTCTTGCTGAGAGGAGAAAACAAGAGAGCTGATTTCTGCGTCGTGGTAACTCCTTTCGTAGCAAAAGAGCACCATAGCTCTCGCCTCTTCAGAGAGACCATAGCATACAGCGAGGCTAGTTCCACTGAGCCATCTCTAACCACCTTGTCTGCACAAGACAAAACATTCAACCAATCAGAAGCAAAGTCCTTTGCCAGGACTGAACAGTCCTAAGTCTTCCTTGCTAGAGCTCCCACTGTCCAGTCAAGAAAGCTAAAGATCTCCAGAACCTTGAAAATGTTCTTCATGAGGTGGTCCAGTTCTGGAGAGGAGAACATAACCTTAGCAGAGGAGAAGGCAGCATGTCGTGTAGCGTCAACCAAGCCAGAGAAGTCGCCCTGGGAGTAGGCAGAAACTCCCAAGAAAGGAGCCTCTCCAGTGGTGTAGAACCGGTACCTCTTCTTAAGAAGCTTAGAAGGAGGAAAAGCAAATGTCACCTTGCCTTGATCCCTCTTGGAAGCCAACCACTCGTCAACCTCTTTAAGGGCTCTCTTCGAGGAAGAGGAGAGGAATAACTTGGGTAGACAAGAATCACTTGCTTGTTTTCTCATAAAAAAGGTGGACGCAGATGAATCCAGAGGCGCAGGCTCGAAGAAGTCAGGAAAATTGGCTAATAAGAGCCTAAGAAGGCTTGAATAAGCAGATGATGGGGCAGAATCATGACCGACTTCTCCCTCATCAGACGAGATAGGAGACAAAGTGGCTTCCTCATTCTTGGAGACAGTCTTCTTCTTTAAGAATCCCATAAGATCCTCTAGTTGGCGATGAAGCGGCGCTAAGGAAGGATCTTCTTGGATTGATGAAAGAGGACGAGGAGGCGCTGGCACCGAGCGGTCGACAGTTGGCTCCAGGCAAGCCGAGTTGGTGCTGAACGAGCTGGCGCGGCTGATGCCAAGCGCTCAGGTGAGGGTAGGCACTCAGGAACAAGAGAAAGCTTAGACTGAGGTGACGTGCGC
The DNA here is from genome assembly GCF_040412425.1 of Macrobrachium rosenbergii. NCBI lineage: Eukaryota > Metazoa > Arthropoda > Malacostraca > Decapoda > Palaemonidae > Macrobrachium > Macrobrachium rosenbergii. The sequence continues at coordinate 30,454,489 of NC_089749.1, forward strand.
TTACGAGGAGGGTCTGGGTGCTTAAGCGACAAAACAAGGCATTCTACAGATATGAGAGACTCAGGACTATCTCAAGTCAACTGACGATGATGCACTGAAGAAACAGGAGGAGGCGGAAAAGCGAAGCCGCAGGAGGGTTGGGGCTCACACTGACCTTCTTAAACCTCTTGACAGGAGGAGGAGAGATGTCCACCACAGCAGAGTGCCTCTTCAAAGACCAAGAGGCGGAAGAGCAGTGCCGCTGTTGCCTCCCATCGGGCAAAGAACCATCTGAATCCAACGACATATGAAGAGCACTGAAAGAAACGCCTTTCCAATGGCACTCTGTCGCAACCTGGGACTGGCCAACAGGCTTGACGGAGGGGGGAGACTGCCCTATCAGCCTCCCTACGACCTCCAGGATGTCTTCTCCCCGGTGCGGGTGAATGGGACAGGGCCCTTCGTCTAGGAGCACTGGTAGGACGGACAGCCACCTCCTCAGAAAGCACAACACTATCACTTTGCACTGCACTTGCACTGGGAACACTAGAAGCTTTATCTACAAAAGGTTTAAAAGACATACCTAACTCCATGACCATGTTGGCCAAAAACTCAAATTTCTTATCAAACCTAGATTCGAGACTGGCAATGGTGTTGAGATCAGGAGCATGGGAACTTGGTAAAGGGGTATGCGGTAAGACAGCAGGAGGGCTAAGGACGGGAGACACAGAAGGCATAAGAGCAGAAGAAATAGCACTATCCTCAACCACTGAAGGCAAAGGAAGCGCCTTTATACGAGCTCAATTTTTGGCTCTAAGAGCCGCCTTCCTCCTCCTATCTCTATCAAGCTTTTCTAAATGAGATTTAAAAACCTTCCACTGTTGATCATCCCAATCCGGGCATTCTGAGCAAGTAACTCCTTATTACACTCCAGCCCCCTACATTTGATACACTTAGTATGAGAATCATATATAATTTTAACTAGTCTAGTTTAATAATTTTAACTAGTCTAGCTATGTAATTGCTTATATAAAAATTCCATTTACAATTGTAGTTTTACAAGTTACATGGTTATGCATGTTCATTTTTTTACAACAAACCCATCGCATATTAATGGCCTTCAAATTCTATACTGTACACAACTCACGATTCACAAGAAAAGTCTGAAGGCAGGCAACACTAAGCATATGTGTAATGGATCCTGGGATGCTGAGCAGCCAAGTGCTTCACTTTTCAGCTAGTCTGTTGGTAACGAGGCTCTGGATATTTGTAGATATTTTGGTTGTTCATCAAAATGATTTTTTAATTTTGACTTTTATGTCTGATCATGCAAGCATACAGTATTTATTTTTTTCATTGTCACTAATCTGTAAAAAGATTTTTCATGAAATTCCTTATGAAATGTTTTTACTGCAAGGTGAATGGGGTTTCAATGTTTTTTCACTGCCATTCTGGGTGGTACTTATCATAATACAGTACAGTGCAGTACTATTTTCATGGTAGTTTACCTCAACTTAACAGACAGCTCAGGGGTCTGCCCCTTCCAGTAAGTAACAAGCACTGGCATGTAACCTACATGATAGGGAATCAGAGAGAGAGAGAGAGAAGCAAACACGTGTGTAGTTTATTCTAACGTGTATTATATATATGTATACCCTGTGCACATGCACACACATATACTTAAAAAAAAAAGTAACAGTACATACTGTATCATATCAAGTACAGTACAATGCTGTACTGCATGAAGTAATGTCAATAAAAATAATGTACGAGAGAGAATAGGTGGGCCCACAGCTAGTATGTATTGTTTACTAATGTGAGGAATATGTACATATAACATGCATATGTACACAAGCTAAATAAATTACAGTAAATACAGCACAGTAATTCATTAAAATCCCAAAATGTTTTAAAAACACCTTACCATACAAAATAATTATGAACATATCAATCCATTGAGGCTAAAGACTATACATACTGTATAGTAAAGTATGTGCACTGTTACCTTAAAGAGAATGATGTGATGCATAGTGAGGGCCTGGTGTGGGTTATTGTGATTCAAAACGTTTTAGTCCATGTCAGAATTTCCGATTTCTATTAGTATAGGAGTATGCAGTTATGTTTCAAGTTCACAGTGTGGATGTGGTGAGCTGAGGTAATGAAGGTGGGAGAAGGCACCAGATGGGCTGGGTTTGTGTAACGGAGGCAGGGATGAAGGCAGATGACAGCACCTGGGAAAATTACAGTGCATAAATCCCTTAGGAGCCCACTGTATAACAGGGCTTCTTGATTTAATGTGGTTCGTTCAGGGGAAAGGGTATCTAACCATTACCAATGCATGTGTCTGTGCCCTGAGAGCTTTGCAATTTAATATCTTCCTCATCCTTCTCTTCATCAGGTGACTTGTGCCCTACCTCCTCCACAAATTTCCTCTGTGAGCAAGTAATGACCCAGGTCTCCCACATCCTCTTCCAGCCAATCTTCAATTTCCTCTTTCGTCAAAGTTTCACACCTTTTTGGGAGGTGGTACAGAAATTGCTGGATTTGAAGCCATAAAAATCCTGAACATCTGCACCTATCAGCAACTTCTTTTACACACTGCACAATGCTGATGCTTTCAGAGTCTTCCATGCTGCAGCCCAGCTGAAAATGGCTGACTGCAAGTTGTACCTATTTAGAATTTCTAGCATCTTCTTTCCTCCAGTATTCTCTTTGCCTTAGGAATCTTCATCCTCAAGGAAAACTATCAATTCCTTCAAAAACAATGGCGCAATAAATAATCCACTGATCTATAGACTGTACTAAGGAAGTTGCATTTTTTGGAAGAAAAATGCTTTTGATTTGCACATCTTCTGTCATTAATTAGACATTCATGAACTTTTCATAAGTTTGTGACATTCAGCTGGACTAGTCACGACCTATTAAAGCAGTAGGTTGTATATAGTACCTAATTTCTCCCATCTTATTTCTTTATCGTATCCTTAAGAAAAACTGTTAAGAGCGCTGTTCACTGCTACATGCTGGGGAGAACAGTCTTCTACTTACCTCAGTCCCTGATGTGTCAGATGACATCTTTATTCTAGTACACAAATTCAAGTGTCTTAAGCAGCTCGACCCTTCCCACCATTGCAATTCAAGCTAATTACAGTATAAGCATTAGGTTTGTTGTAAACTAAATGTAATTTAATATTTTTTCATTCAAACCCACTACTTATAACTAATACTGCCTCACAACCCTGCTGTTTTTCTTACAGTTAACTCTTCAAACTACATAAAAAGTTAACTTCTTGGCTACCTGGGATCTAAGGATCCCTGATGTACAAGTGAAGTGCTGTTGGACAGCAGAAGATTTTCTTTTGAATAGAGAACGAAGTGTCTAGGATTAACGAGGGCCACAAAAATAAGATAGCTGTCAGTTTAGAAATGACTTTGTATAAAATAATTTTGTTTTAAAAATTGCCATTTCAAAAGATTAAAAATGGAGACTGATATCGGAGTATGAGGTAAAAATATGAGACAAAGCAATTGAAATTTCCTCTCAAAGTACATGACAGAGACAAGTGAAACCTCTTCTTTAAACACATGATAAAAAAGAAATATGTACTGTGCACAGAATTTTATGTAAAAGCATATTAGCATTTTGGTTCCAAAATTACAATTGCATATATAAAAATTACTATAAAAACAAAGATTGCAGCTATGCCTTTGGCAAAGTACTTCGCATAACCAGAATACACATTAATTGGTTGGCAACAGGGGTATAAGACAGTAACTAAAATGGCATAAGATGCATATTAACTCAGCTTCATACTTACATGGATATAGGAAGCATTGTAGTAGTCACTCTGAGGGACCCCTCGATATTCGTTCAAGATTACTCGCGTTTCATCAACTAGAAACAAGGAAAAATTAGGGTAATTCTAATTCCAGGAAATTATTGGCAAAATATGTAATGATTTCAAATGTATAATGCATATATAACAACTAATAAAAAATCTGTACAATCCTGCAGTACTACAGTACTATATTGAAGCTGATAATGAATAGTCCAAAGTGCTAAAAGGAAAAACTAGCATCTCATATCTTTAAAAACCAATAAATACAAACATCTATCATCTGAAGAGTAGGCAGTTTGGTCAAACTACCTAATAATCTTGATACTAGATAATTAAAAATAATGTTATAAATTGTTGCAGACCATTACATGGACATAACGAACACACAAAACAATAAACAAAGAGAAAATAAGCAAAAAGTAGCAGAGCTTACTGGTTCCTATATTTATTAGCTGAAAATGCTTTTGCCAAGTCATGAATTTGAAAAAATGTATATTCTCACTTAAGTACTTGTATACACTGCCATTATCAAAAAAGGTCTTGAAGTCTGGTACTACAGATAGCTGCAGGAAGATTCACAAAAGATGATGATGAAAAAATATGAAATCAAAATGTGCAACAAGCAATGCATCTAAAGAAGCAGCAAGTTGAAAGTTTAAGAGGTGCTAAATAATGAGCAGGAGAAAAGCTACTGCTACTTTATTCAGGACACAGGCCGTTTATATAGCGGCAGACTGACGTCACACAGGGGAATACAATAGAATCTTGGTGACCGGAGGTCAATTACTCTCGACAATAATTACAATGGATAAATACAAGTTGAGTTAAAAAAAATGGGCAATGGCTGATCTAACAATATTCTAATACATGTGAAAAAGCAACATATACAAAATAAGTTGGTAACAGGTACAAATTTACATAGATAAGCGTGGCCGATTCAATATGGCAGATCCTGTTTGACCCGCTCCTATAGGAGCGGTATAGAAAACGGGTTGTTCATCATAAAAGACCAGCATAGCAGGGACTTTACAAAAGCATCAATCTATCCTTAAGCATTACATAAGCTCTACCTGTATCCTGGAGGGGTAGCTGACACCTGTATATGAGTTCATGTTAACTCAAACCACCTGGCCTGAACTTGATTCCTCAAGCCACTAGTGTAAAGATAAACATACCAAATTTCCTGCCATATATGATGCATTTTTTCCTCCAAAAATCACCCTGCATCTAATATCCCAATGGTTAGGTTTGGGTAAGCCTAGAGGCTATGGTTACCAGTGCTGCTGTGTATACTTGCATACCATGCAAACCTTGAATTTTGTACTGAAAACTTGATTTCATCACTAGACTAGGCTTAGTATGTGTAATCATACAGGCTAGGCTTAATATGCTAGTCTAGGTATCATCAGATTACAATGATAATGTATAATGCATCAGATCTTCATACATTCAACCAGGCTTACCAAACTTATGGCTTGTCAAATATAATTCATTATTATTTCTCATACTCTACAACCACTTGCTATTTCATGCAAAACAGTGGTATAAACAACAGTAAGTACTGACATAAACAGTCAAGTCAAGAAAGCTGTTTGTCAATTTTAGTTACTTAACTATCGTAAGTTTATTAAGAGATTCATTACAGTTGTCAACTTGTTAAAAACTTGCAGAAATAAATTTGTTATTTATTCTTCATGTAATGCAGACGGTCTTAAGAAAGTATAGTACATACCACTAAATTTATGCTGCTGCTGAAAAAAATAAAGTGCAGGCTGCAAAATCTCTTGGAATAGACAAAAGTAATGCCTGAAATTGGCAAAATCACATTTTTACTTCATTTAAAATTGACTGCATTTATAAATACAGTAAGCTACATTTTTAATATAGCTTTGTTAATTTACAAAAATAATGCATTATGTTTCACTTAGCAACTAATGTCAGACTATCATTTGATGACGATGATATCTGTAAGTTAGAAAATGTAAACATCACGTAGATGCAAATGGCACTTGATCACAATGTTCATATTTTACAATACTGTACAATAACGAAATGACAGCAATGCAATAAATTCAACAGTTTTATTAAAGTTATCATTATTTTAAATACAACTGTACTTGACTTTTGCAAATGGATATTGTTTGTGTAACAGCCTGACTGGGGCCAGCAGTTCACACACATATATATATACATCCACATTTAGTATCTTGTATATAGAGTGATCTCATAAAATAAGGATAAAAATTGTTTCAAAAGCACATATGGCATTACTTACGCCTAAATACCACTGTTTGACACAGTAGCTCCCACATGACCCCAGAGTGAAAAATACATGTTTATAAATTATTAAATAACGATTACAAATATAAATTATACAAAAATTATAAAACTGGCTGCCATAATTCAGAAACACACTATTCGATAGTCTTCCATTATTTGTTTCCCAACATTTCGTGACTTACCCAGCTTTACTTTTGAGTATGGATGAATCATCAGTTGGATATTAAAAACAATATTCAATGAAAAAATGCTGGATTATTGTCTTGATGCTGTAGATATGAGATGACCTATTGTGTCTTGACTCTAACACCTTACAAAGACGAAACATCACAGCGTTGTCAGCCACAATAATTAGTGAATTTTCACTGGTAAACAGTAATGTCAATAAACCTTTACTAAAATGGTTACTCTGAGAATAAAATCCCTGGTAAATTTTTATAAAGAAAGTGATGGTATTAGCCGGCAATGTTTGGTGCATGTAACACAGATATGCTGGTATTTATAAGGCTAGGCGCACGTTTTGCTTAAGTTATTTAGTAGGAGAATATCCAGTACCCTACAGTCTTGGGCCAAAGCCTGATTGTGGGGAGGGCTATGGAGTTCCGGGAAAATGTGGATTCTTATTTTTCCTAAGTATATCTGGCCAAATTATAAGTGTTTTATATGGCATGAAATACAGTATATGGGACAGAATAAAGAGTGCGCTATGGAACCAGTTGCTGAGTCTAAAGGCACATAAAAAAAAAAAATCAGAGCAATCTCTTACCATTGGGAGAATGCAAGACAGGCACCTAAAGCTTACTGATATTTTGTAGCAATAATTTAGTTTTTCTAGAAGTTGACAGCCTTTGAAACTGACATCATTGTAACCTATCCAGTCCATGGGAGCAAGGGTGTGTTCATGGTGTGTCAAGAGTATGCCTAATCAAGTATTCTCACATCTGTTCTGGAAAATGTATCAAATTCATAGGAATTACCATGATAATACTTCTTTAAGCACTACTGTGACACACCAAGAATAATCAAGCCCTCAAAGTCTGAATTAGATAGATATGTCAAGATATCCTTTGGATGAGATACTGGTAGGATTTTGGGAGGTAATTTTGACACTCTTTTTAGCTCATTAAGGCACCAATATAACCTTTCAGGTGACTGAGAACACACATGTAGTCTTTTAAAGCTGCTGTAATGGGAAACTTCCTGACACAGTATATAAATTCAAGACAAACATCTCTGGCTTTGTTTTGGATACGTTACAGCAAATATTGACTGTCAAGAGCCTGTCCAAGTCAGTCCCCCTGCAATTTCCTCCTCCGGCGTTGGTTATCCACACAGACGCCTCCCTAAGCGGGTGGGGAGGATATTCTCAACACCAAGAAGTACAGGGGACTTGGTCCCTCATGTTCCGCCAGTTCCATATAAACGTTCTGGAGGCCATGGCGGTCTTCCTTACCTTGAAGAAGCTCCTTCCCAAGAAGATTCACATAAGACTGGTTCTGGACAGCGCCACGGTAGTCCACTGCATAAACAGGGGAGGTTCAAAATCGAGCCGGATCAACCAGGTAATGATTGCACTTTTCTCCTTGGCATGCAAGAACAAGTGGCACCTATCTGCCACCCATCTTGCAGGGGTCCGGAACGTCGTAGCAGATTCTCTATCAAGGACAACTCCCCTTGAGTCGGAGTGGTCCCTAGACAGGGGCTCATTCAATTGGATCTGCAAACAAGTTCCGGGTCTGGAGGTAGATTTGTTCGCAACCAAGCTGAACAACAAGCTCCCTCATTACGTAGCTCCCAACCTGGACCCTCAAGCTCTTTTCACGGACGCAATGTCATTGGATTGGAACAGGTGGAAGGTGATCTATCTGTTCCCTCCAGTGAACTTGTTGTTAAAGGTCCTTCACAAACTAAGGACGTTCAAGGGTCAAGTAGCTCTAGTGGCTCCCTAGTGGCCAAAGAGCAGCTGGTTTCCTCTTCTGCTAGAACTGAAACTTCGCCACATCCGAATCCCCAGTCTGAAACTAACACAAGTAGTACAAACTCAGACTGCGTCAGCTTCCTCAAAAATCCAAAGTGCCCTGGCTTTGTGGACTTTATGAAATTTGCGGCTCAAAGGGATGCTAACGTTGATCCTGTCAATACCATATTCTTGGAATCAGATAAGCGGATCTCCACTCTTCGTCAGTACGACTCAGCAATTAAGAAACTAGCACTCTTTTTGAAAGAATCTGAGGCTACAGTAATGACCATAAATTTAGCAATCTCCTTTTTTAGATCACTGTTTGAGAAGGGTTTAGCCGCTAGTACTGTTACTACAGTCAAGTTGGCTTTACGAAAAGTGTTCTTGTATGGTTTCAAAATTGACCTCACAGACCCTTACTTTTCTTCCATCCCTAAAGCATGTGCACGTCTGAGGACAGTAATCCGTCCACATACGGTTTCCTGGTTTTTAAATGACGTGTTGAAGTTAGCCTCAGATATCGATAATCAGTCTTGCCCCTACCTTTCCTTGTTGAGGAAAACGTTGTTCTTAGTTAGCCTAGCTTCGGGTGCTAGAATTTCAGAGCTGTCTGCACTCTCTAGGAGCCCAACCACATCGACTTCCTTCCATCAGGGAGGTTTTGCTGATTCCTCACCCTACCTTCCTGGCCAAAAATGAAGATCCGCAGCATAGGTGGTCGCCTTGGAAAATTCTCCCCTGCCTCAAGACCTGTCCCTGTGCCCAGTTCATACTTTGAGGGCTTATTTAGACAGGTCCTCTGACATCTCTTCTGGGCCTCTCTTTATCAGGGAAGGAGGGGTAATCTCTCTATGTCTGCTATTAGACAACAGATCCTTTACTTTATCAAGCAGGCTAACCCTGACTCAGTCCCAAGAGTTCATGATATTAGAGCTGTGGCCACCTCCATTAATTACTTTCATTACATGAATTTCACGGATCTTACCAGGTACACTGGTTGGAAGTCACCCTTGGTTTTCAAACGTCACTATTTGAAATCCTTAGAAGCTCTTAAATTCTCAGCAGTCGCGGCAGGGAACGTTGTTCCTCCCTCTGGTTCCCTTTCTGATTCCTAGTCATTTCCTCCTCCACTGCCTCAGTTATCCCCTTACCGTCATTTTCAGTCAGGCTTGCCTTGACTTCTCACCTGGCTGTGTTATCTATATGTTTGTCTAAATGACACATTTAAGTTATAAGGTTTTCAATATTGTATAGTTATTTTGTTTATGTATATTTTTCATATTGTCATTTTAATTTTAAGCTAACATCAGTTTCATTTGTACATTATTGTTATTGTCACTAGTGATTAAAAAATTTCTTTTTGGACCTTTGGTCTTCTGTTCCCCTTAGAATTATTATCTCTTTAGTTTAAGAATGATATTCATTTCTCTGTTAATTTTTCACCAGCTGACACGGGACCCGATCCAGAAAAGGGATTTTGACGAAGGAAAAATCTATTTCTGGAGAGGGGACCGTGTCACCCGGTGACCCACCTCCATCATGTGTCATGTCCCTCCCATAGTAAACATCATTCTGGTGGGGTGATGCTTTCATGGAATGCGGCTAGCGGTGTTTTGTGTGCTGTCCGCGAGTGGTGCATGGGTTTGTAACGGCACCTCTCCTGTGGGACTTTTGACTTTGGGATCTCTATAGGATAAGGTTCCGTATTTTTGTAGTTCACCTTTTCCATACACGACTCCATCTGATGGAGCTCGCTCTGGGGGTAGTAACTCCAGCATTTCATTTAGCTTTCTCTGGTATCTAGCAACGGAATTACCTAGAAATAAGTGCTGAATGGACTTTTTCACCGGGTGACACGGTCCCCTCTCCAGAAATAGATTTTTCCTTCGTCAAAATCCATTTTTTATAATTATTATTTTATTATCCAACAAAGCATATATTCTTTGAAAAACAAGCCAAAGGATCATGAATTTTCAAAACAATCACCACTTTACAGATTGCCCACATGTGACTATGGGTAAAATAAAACAAGAGAATAAATAATCAATACATACAGCTTACAGTATGAAGTAAATGTTGAATGATAAAAATTTAAATATTAAAACGCATGTTCAGCAATCAAAATGACCGATAAAAATAACACTGAAAGTGTGTAATCAGTGTCAAATAACAAATGAACACACAAACTCTTAAAAAAAAAGACCTGGAAAATGTGCTTAAGTGCATCTTCAATGAAAAGTGTGCTTTATTGTAACTCAAACCAGGAAACTTGAATCCGTGACTAAGGGAAGCTTGAGTGTAACTTCAAGCCTGGGAACCTGAGGTCCAGGACTAAAGGCCATTGTACAGAGGCCACAGCGTGGCCAAGGTAGGATTGATTGTACAGTATGTAAGATAAATATGTACTGTATCATGTCACTGATGGTAATAATACTATCCAACAGACTCTTATTATATCTATAATTAGCAATGCATTACAAGTTCTGTGTTGTCCTGGACCCACCTTACAATAAAGATGCTTTGCAATAAACCATCAACACGGTAATAGTGCCTCTTACTTACCCTGCCCATAGAGTATCCTATATGGTGCAGTGACGGAGTATTACCTACGCAGAATGTCGGGGTTTCATAGAAGATTGCTGAAATCCACCCCTAGATTAATAAGACCAAGGGACACCAAAAGAGGCACCAGCGATGGAGCAACAGTGGATCTAAACACATTAGTTCAGGCATTAGGTATGGCCATATGAACAGGTGGAAATATTTCAGCGCAAGGCAGAGTGAACAGCAAGCATGTTCCTCCCAAGAATTGCATGTATGTGATATCAGCAGAGGATTTCAGACGCTGGAAGTGATCTTTGAAAGGCTGGATAAAAATCAGCAAGCTTTCCCATAATGAGGCAGTAATGAATATCAGGCTACTCTGCTGCAAAGTGCAATAGACGCCACTTGGAATGCTCTAGGGGCAGAGGATGCCCTTGATGCCCTGAGGAAAATATTCAAGAAGACAGCGAACAGAGCGATTGTGTGGAATAAGTTCTTCATAGGAAGAAAGAGAGTAGAAGAAACAGCAAAGGAATACATCCACAGGTGCCAAAGGGAAGCCCTTGAGTGTGCCATCTTAGAACTTCAAATAACCAATCAGGCAGACATGGCCAGTCAAGAATTACTACCCTGAGGAACACCAGAGATTACAGTCCTGTAACTCACTCATATCATGGGTGCTATTTTGAACAAGGGCTTCAGTATCAATCACACAAATGTACAATATGTAAAATTAATAGCTTTTTCGTATCTATAAGTCTCCATTGTAATAAATTATAATATGGAGAGAAAGTATCAAACTTACAATAGGAAAGTAGTAGAGAAGAAAAAACACGAACTGTAAACCATAGGTTACTAGAGGCAGCTACCAAAATACGTTTTAAACTAGATTTTACATCCCACATTCATAATATAGAAGTTCTTTTATTTATGAAGGGGACAGGTATGGCATCATGGGACAGCTATGTTTTGTAGTGAAAATTAATACCAGGAAGGGAAGAAAATAAAGATCCTGTTTTTTCTGTAGTAATGAAAGAAACTTTAAACATAAAAGGCAGTGTACACCGTGGGTTATTACTAATACTACACAGTTCCACCAATTCACCAATTTCAGATGCAGCCAACATTAAAAATTATTTGCAGTTCATGACTGAAGAATTGGCAAACAATAAGCAAATGCTTTTTTGTCTATCAGACAAAAGATCAGTAACAGACACAGCAACTGCACCACTACAGCTTCAGGTACTCATAATCTTTGTTTCACTTGTTTGTGTAGGCTGAATGTGAAATGCAAGACCTGAGGGGTTGAGAGGCACCTCAGCACAAGACTGATGGGTTTAAATAAAAAAATTCTCGTGTTATAAAAACTCAGTTCATTTTTATCACAGCCCCACCAATCATATTAGTCTGAATACAGATTTAGGTGGAAGAATTGATCTAAATACCCTAGTGTTGTATGGGCACTGAAGACCCTAAGACAGCAACAAGACAAGATGAATAATCTATGAATGAGTGCTCCATAATGTAGGGGGTCATTAAGAGTAAAGATGAGCTTCTTTCTATGTAAATAATAAGCTTGAATTATATAGAAGATACTGTAAATATAGCAGCCTGATCCCCTAGAGTTCTGGTGTCTCAAGGATATATTTCCATTGCCAGTTTAATTTTCCATTAATACTAGGACAACTGGAAAAGGAACTGTTAAATGTGAGAGGCTCAAATGTGACCATAAGTTAGCTTCATCAGCTATCTGCAGGGCCAGAAAAAAAGGACTGAAAAACTCAAGAAACACAGAAAAAGTTATAGCATAAGGATTGGAATTCTTACTTGCAGTGTTCCTCACTAGGTGTATTTAAAAGATGCTCAAGAAAGAGCCTCTACATTTGAAGGAAATGTTATATTTTAGGTCTTGAATGATGAAATTAAAGAAAAGAAAGTGTGGAAGATCACTAAAGGAATACTCTCTTCTTTGGAGAATTTGACTAAAGGTATCGACTGGCATGTCCTGTGCTTGGGTCTTCACTACAAAGTTTACTAACAGAGCAAAACCATTAATATTACTTTTACTAAATCTTCTGAAAGAGTCTGAATCTGCTAACGTCCCTCTAGGCCGTAAAAACTGCCCGATAAGGGAATCCTGTGGAGAACCTGCAGAGGAGACTCCAAAGAAGTTTTCAGTAAAGGTTCATTGACAAATTTTCAGTGAATGTTCCTTCAGAAGTGTAAAGAGATTCTCCCAAAAATAAAGTAAGATTCTAGGTGGAAAAACAATGACCTATACGAATCTCGAACTCCACTGATCTACTGGAGGGTGCCTCAGAAAAAAAAGGCTCGGCTTGTTCTAGGACTACCTCTCAAACTTGTGGGCTCACTGACTGCTCCTAATCCTACTCCATGGTGCATCAAACTTGATAGTCATATAAAGAACAAAACAGGATCCATTTTGACTAGAAAAGAAAAAAATTGGAGAACTGCAGATCCTGGAAGCCTGAACAGTGCAAAAAGTAAAAAGTAGCAGTGAGATGGCAAATGAAGGCACATCACTGAGGTTCAGAACAGCTATTCACAGCACTGCAGACCACAAACAGCTAAATCAAAGTAGCGCTGCATACCTGAAGCTCTGATGACATATCAGCTACAGCCATTACTGTTCTCTTTATGTCTGACAGACAAAAGTTCACATGAACTAGAAAATTTGAAGACCATGAATGTGGTCCAATATGACTGATGGAGTTGTGATGATAATGAGTGTACTATCTATACGCAGTCCTGTCCTGGATAGCTGTCGTTACTTAAGCAAAAGGAAGCTGATTACAGGCAGTCCCCTGTTTACGACGGGTCCGGCTTACGACGCTCCGAGGTTACGACGCTTTTCAAATATATTCATCAGAAATTATTTCCTGGTTTACGATGCATGTTCCGGGGTTACGCCGATCTGACGGAAGAAATATGGCTCCAAAACGGCAGAATAATAAAAATTTGGAGGTTTTTTGATGAAAAACTCAATAAAAATGCAGTTTACATCGTTTTCAATACACCCAAAGCATTAAAAGTAAGGTTTCGTTAGGATTTTTGACATTTTCGACGGTTTTTCGGTTTATGACGATTTTCGGTTTACGATGCAGTGGAAAAACGGAACCCCTGTCATAAACTGGGGACTGCCTGTACTTACAAATATTTTTAAATAAATGTCTTCCATTAATTTTCTTTTGGACAAACTGGTTTTATAAAATTTCCTGTAATTGCTGCAAATAACTGTGACAAATATACGTAAAATATAAGGTCAAAAGCTTTCAGCCTTTCTGAAAAACCTATAAATATATAACATCACTGCAGTGTAAAGCTCTGATTATGCTAATATTAATACAGGTCAAATATTTATGAATGAATCACACTTACAAGAATTATCAGTAGCTCAAGCAAGATGAGATACACTGTGTAGCCTTCAAAGCATATAAGCCAATTAAAGCAACATCTATAGGAAACATTTTGTTTACATGGGAGAATATTGATGTAACGGTTTTTACTGGCGTTCAACGCATTAATTGCTACCGTAGCTGGTTTGGAGGGACTTGCAGTGTTTAGATCATCATACTCCCTCTTTAGCTCAGTCTGACCTGAAAAATAAATCATTATTAAAATACTTATTTCTTGTACTGTAAGTAAGGAAGATAGTATATTGGGACATCAAATTACTGAGGTTAGTGTATTTAATTAATCTAGTATATCAACTCTGCAATAATCCATAAATGTAGGAATAAATCATTCTGCTGGCATCATTTCTGTAACAAACTGAGACACATTAAAGTGAACAACAGAGTTTTGAATTACTTAGACTATCATGAGCTTTAATCGTTGATGGTCAAGACAGTCACATCATTACACCTCCATTATGTACAGCAGTAGTAATCCCCTACTTTACGGCTAAACTGAACCTTTCATTAAATATACAATAGGCTACAACAGTGAGCAAGATTATTCAAGGTACACTACAAACCACTGCCTTCAATGTCCTCCCAAATACATGTCTGCATGCCTTTTAAATAGGCTATACCTCAACAAAAAGATTAATACTACTCACATAAACCATTAATACTGCACTGTACTTGTCATTTGAAGTAGATAAAACTAGATGTGACAATGTTTAAGCTTTCTTCAATGCCACTTCTCAGATTAGGTATTAACTAAGCAGAAACAGGTTACAGTGCTACTGATAAATAAGTACTATTTCTCAAGCTAATACATATAAGTGCCACAAATATGATCTCAAGTGCTATTATACTTGAGTTACAGAATTCCATATACAGAGCTGTAATTATTATTTTTGACTGAGGAAGAAGAGTATTCAGAAGGGTGTTTTTGACAAGGCAACTTTTAATGCAAAGCTCTCAAAAGGATTTGTAGCTAAATTCCTGCATCTAGGAGAAAGCCAAGAATTTGGAGATCAATCACTACAGCAAACCATAGATTCTGGGTCTAGTATCCTATGACTAGAAGATACTCTTTAGTTATGCAAACCTTGGCAATGAGTATATGACGTGATATTTCTTTGCAATCCTATTCACAACTGTGTCAAGTGGTAGGTGCAAACCTCATTTAACTTTACCCATGGTTACTGTGAACAATATACTACTTTCAGTATCAAAATGGCCTGTTCTAGTGGGAAGAATTCTAAGAGAGTGAAGAGGAGCCATCATACAGCATTGTTTATCCACAAATATACTGAATTACTGATAAAAAGGAAGATTGATGCTGATAAGGTGTTAATGGAGGATTTACAAGATTACCGTCTTCACATTTAATGGAGGAGGAAAGAAGGAAGAACTTTCAATACACAAATCAAGGAATTTCAGTTGCAATACAGTGAGGAAAATGCAAAGCTAGAAAAGCTGGACCAAGTACTAAACAAGCAGCTCAATGGCTTGCACATATTTGAGAAGGCAAAAATATTCTACCAAGATATGAAGATTGAGCCTTGTGCCTTCTCATGTGGATGACAGAAATTTCAAGGACCAACCATAATGCGATCGGCAACCAGATATCAATGTCAATCCCAGTTAACCAATGCTGAAGCTGCAGAAAATTATAGTGTGACATTCATGACCCCTCATAATTAAGACTGATCTGAAGCTCTGAGAAGTTCACAATGCAGGTAATACAGGCAGAAGTAACTTGGAAGACTTCATTAGAGGCCCATTTGATAGTTATTTAGGTCAGGAGTCACAAAATACCAGATGAAAATAAAAGCATCCATTAACTAGGTCACCCTGTTTAACCAGTTCAGAAAAGTTTCAGTAACCGCTTGAGCCTACACATCTTTTACTCCCTACACTTTGCCTTCAGTGATTCTCAACCTCCTCCTCCATGGCCCTTACAGCACCAAGGTTTAAGAGCTGAAATCAGTGTTGCCAACTTAAATGTCCATCTTGGGGCACTTTGCCCCTACAGACACAGTGAAAAGCCCATATATATTCCTACACCTGCAGTAGTCCTTGTACTGTCCACAACCAAAATAAACATTTCCAACATTAATAACACATTATGCAATGGTATTTTGCAAAACAATGCCATATTAACGAAAAGCAATAAAGGATTTGCATGCTGGACAAAAACTAACATTCTTTACATTTAAAAAGATATTATAATTTTAGCACACAAAAATCTAACTTCGTGATTTTTATTCCCAGCAAAATATATTGTTCTTACCTTATTGCAAAATGCATGTGATGTAGGAGAAATAAAAGTTTATTTAAAATAATCAATTTCCCAATTTTGAAAAGTAAAAGTTAACATAAAATATAACAGAAACATTATAATCTATAAAATTTATAATCTTACTAAATAGTGTCATGAATGAACTGAAATCATTCTTGTGTGTAGACTCAATGGAATATGTTGCCACACTTTGTTAAATTGTATATTTTTGTACCAGGAAACATAAGAATATTAAAATATTAATTTGTATGAAAATTTCTGTAACTCTATTCAACATAAAAATTCTAAATAAGACTGAGATGGAATGAATATGACCTGTTTTATGATGTACTGATAAACTAAGTGAAACCTAGCTTCACCCCTTAAATCATAAATATGCTGATTGTAAAATGCCAAGTAAGACTCGCCTGCCACCTTTAGCCAACTCAACCAATTTTTATTTTTGGATTTAATACTTAAATTAATGAATAATATTGCATCAAGCAATTCTGGCTCACTTTATTTCTCTTTAGCATCCCCCATCATCGAAGCTACAGCAATCTTTTGGTTTCTTTTAAGTGTGGCATTGTTAACAAAAAGTTGTGCCAACAAAACTGACTTGTATATCAGAGTAATTCTTAGTTGAGATCAGTATTCCAAAGCTCTTCATTACCATTTTTTAAGTATGTTATGCTTATCAAGAGCTAAAATATATTGGTAAGTTCTCCCACTCTCTAAATTTCATTAGATACATTCATGAATTTTTTTCAAACTTTCTAACTTTGGTAGTTTTTATAATTTCAGAAACCAGACTTTCTTGCATCTTATAGAATAAAGTTACTTTGATGCCTGTGGGGAAAATTTGGCAATTTCCTCACGACTAACAGTTATGATACAAAGAAAACTTGGCAGTTTTTCTTGCATCTAATACAGATAGGCTAAAAAGATGTTTGATGGCAAACTGGCTGATTTTCTTGCATCTGTTGCAATTAGACTACAAAGATATGTGAGGGAAAATCTGGCCTAGCGAGTCTTGGTTATTTTATATAGGGAGAGGCACAGCCCCTCTGGAGTGATCCAATCTGGCTAACATTTACAGAAGACTTATGTAAGGTCAGGTAGTTTCCTCCATCAAGTTTCATTCAAGGCTCATGGTGGCGATTAAGTCTGGAAAATGTTTGTCCTACACAAGTGACACTCAGATATATTAGCAATACTACCAGGTCTTGTTCCATATAAAGATGGGTCTGGCATCTTGTGTTTCTTGCACTGATAGTACTTCTTACTATTCCATAAGGCTCTAGTTTTATACATGACTGATACACTTTTAAGGCAGAGCTCTACAGAATTATCCATTTTCATGCAGTGTGTGTTAATAAGAGATTCAACCTTTTCATCGTGGAACATGAGTTACTGAAATTAGTAATAGAAATATTTGTCCATGCATACTATTAGGACTTCAACCCAGATTTACAAAGTGCTCCTAGTGCGTTCAGAATTTTAAGTCTGTTGAGATCAGAACCAAAACTAGGAGCAGATCCTGACAAACTTTTTTCCAAGTCACATAAGTTGGCTAATAATTTTACATGTACATAATGATTCAACTTATGTTTTTATTTTTTACCAAGCCAAGTTCAACACCACCACCTTTTAAAATCTGACCAACACAATCATACTTAATGTTATCTAAAGACCAATCCTACTATTACAATATAAAAGAGGCAAAAATGCCCTGGTAATTTAACCAGAGCAACTATAAAAATCTGAATAAGGATTTCTAACTTAGACATTTGCTCTCTGGTATCCCAATCCATTAAAAGGAGTCATGTCTTTATGGTGGGTATACAACAAAAAACAGACTGTTCTGAGTTTGGGAACAGGACTCCTCTCAGACACCTTTTCAGAAGATAACAGAAAACCCCACTTTTGGGGGGTATGTATTTGGAATGTTTATTGTCCCTCAAACAAAAAATGTATTTGATGAGAAATGACTATGGATGAAACTGTTCTTGTTGTTAACAGTTAAAAAAGTTCCAGTTATAAGGGAAATAGCAGATGTATTAGATCAATGATAAAAAATGGTGGACTTTAACTTGGTCCACTAAAAATGAAGCTGAGCTATGGAACTGTCACTGCAATTACTCTACCAGTCCTAATTAAGAACCCAGCTCAATTTTACTTTGTAGACTAGGCACTCAAGAAAAAGTAAAATGTATTTTGTGTGGACTATACCACATTATACATTACCTTCTTAAAAAATTCTAGGCTCATAGAAAGAGTTAAGTAAAACAGGAAAATTTGTAGTTGCATTTTCTTTCAAAAACAAAATGACATGAATATAAAAGAGAAACACCTACCATCAGTCATCAGACGCTGAACTGCATCAGATATGTTTGATAAGGGAATGGGCCTGGATAAAGATGCATCAATCACAGGTATTAACAATAATGGTAATTCCATGGCATCGCCTGACTTGACTCTGCAATAAAAGTTCTTAATTATGAGTATGCTATGTTAAAGTAATTTTCATTATCTTCACTTGACAGTCGTTAGGTACAATTGTCACTGTAACAAGTCTCTAGTTGCAGAATTAGATTTATAAGACATACTGACAATACTAATTATACCAGGACCAACAGCAAGGAAAAGATTCCTTTGTCCTACTTTCATTTTAATAGAAATTTTAGCAGAGTAACATACAAGGGAGAGTAGCGCCGTCTATAGATGATTAACGCAATACACGTCACGAACAGCAGTACGATGACCACCAAACTGATGTTGATTGCATTTTCTCTTACATAATTATCTGTTACAGCAAAAAGAGAACAGAAGTATTTAGTTAACAATTTCATTCATTTCTCCAATACAATGTCAGTCATTCCAGCGGTTGCTGAATTATCACTACATTTTTTTTTAGATAAATTATTGACCAGAACAAAAGTGAACTAGTGAATTATCCATCTAAAAATAATAGACAAGATTTGCATAAATGTCAGATTGTGCAGATTTATAGAGTATATGCACTATTTAATATACTGTACTCAATAAACCTGATCATGATTACCAAATATCAATAGCTATAAAATTTATACTTCAACATGTTCATATCAAGTAGGTCAAGAAAATACCACATTACACCTTCAACATATAAGATTATTTGAGCATATCTCCGAAGTTAGCCCTTAGAAGAATTATATTTTTCTTTGAAAGACCAGACAATCATATAAATACTGAGCAGGTTCCAGCTACAGGTTTTTGTTGTCAAGAAAATATACCATAGTCATAACAACTCGGAGCTTTGTTTATACTAAAATTAAAAATGGCTGCCTGAAGGAAACTAATTCATTTGAAGTAGTACAGTGATGTTTTTGAGTATACGAATAATAAAATATTTCACTATATATTCAAATGATCAGTGTTATGTATTACGCACACAAGACTTGACACCGGTTATGTTATAAAAATAGATTAAAACACCCTACAGTTTTAAGACTGACTGGTCAATTTTCTAAATTTAACACCTGTATAAAATAGATAAATGGAAATGTAACAAAGTATTATTAGTGTCCACCCCTTCTTTTTTTTTAATATTTATTGCCATGGAATCTGTTCTACAGATCTTTCAAATACAATTTTTTGCAGTTTACATAGGGCATAGTAGATTTTTTGCAGTTTACATAGGGCATAGTACACCCTGTTGTCACATTCATTATCACATTACCAAATTTTTATGAGTTGTTCAGCAAACTGTTTTTCACTGAATGGACTAGTAGATGTCAAGTTACCGATGATGGAGTCTTAAGTGAATTTGCAGTAAATAATGGTGTGGTTTAGGGGGATGCTGTCAACTTTGATTTTTTGGCCTTCACATGGATTTTATATGATAAGTGGTAAGAGTTTGAAGAGAAGTTTTAGACTGGATAATGACAGAAACTTGACATACGAAGAATATGCAAAGGATGCTGTTTTAATCACAAAACACCACAAGATTTACAAGGAGAGTGCCCAATGTTATGAATTAACACAGATGGAGACAGGATCAAGGAGGCTGAATCTTTCAGACATTTAGGAACAATGATATCCAGTACAGTTTTCTTGAGTTGGAATTTTGCTGACTCAAATAACAAACAGGCTTAAAAAGATTTAGGAAGTAAGCATACTAAAAATGAGTATGAAAATTAGATTATACATTAATCTGTAAGGGACTGCATGGCGGTCCTATGGGCACACGTGCGTGAGAGTCAGCCATCGGACAAAACAAGACAACAAGGCATCCTGCTCTCTCTCTCTCTCCCTCCCGTGAGTCAGCAGCGATCGCTCGAAGGAACGCAACTTCAACCATACAATATTCCTGTCTATTTCTGTATGTATGTTTCTGTTTGTGAAGACACCAAACGTCTCACCATTTCACATATATTATGCTACTACATTGTATTCATTACTCTGTCTCGAATCTCATGCAAATGCCCATGTGTGGAATTTCCTGGCCTTTCCATTGATATATGGTTTAACATTGTACGTTTATTATGTCTCTCACAATCGCCATCTGTTTATCTGTCTACAAGCACAGATGCCCGAAGTATAATCTCTGTTTTGCCTTGGCTTTGTGTAGAAACTACTTTGCAGCTCGCACCAGCCAATAACAGCTTCGAAGATTCTGTACATTGAGTCAGTAAGGAACCACCAATAAACTAGACAACACCCAGCTAGTATGTCACTCAAATCCTTTCCTTACACTGGTGACCCCGGAGTGACCTGAAGGAGCCGATGGTAGATGTCTGACCCATGACGACAACCCACGCGCCAACAAACCCTTTGCCGCCTCCCAGACTCAGCTTCCAGCCGTTCCCAGGCCCTCAGTAGATGTCCGACCCTCCGAGATGACCCACCCCACCACAGGAACCCTGGACGCCTCCTCCAGGCAGCCTGCCACTGCCCCCAAACTCGTACCGCACAACCTGACCAAAGGAGGATCAGCTGTCGTCATCCTTCAACCTACTCCCGTCCTCCTCGAGTTCCTGCTGGCCAGTGCCGCCCTTCAGCCTCCTGCCCGCCCAAAGCCCAAGCCCTTTGTGCTCTTTCCAATTGTCAGCAAGATGATTTCTGCATCAGGGCCTTGCTGAGGGGGGGGGGGGGAGTATTGTAAGAACAAGACGACAAAGCATCCCACTCTCTCTCTCCCTCCCATGAGTCAGCGGTCATCGCTCGAAGGAACGCAACTTCTACCATACAATTTCCTGTCTATTTCTCTCTAACCATTGTTGTCTAGATTCATGTACAATCACCACTACTTGCATGGCCATGCAAGCATTTCGATCGTGTACTCAATGTTCCACCGAATCTTCTGTATCAAACTGTATGTATGTTTCTGTTTGTGAAGACGCCAAATGTCCCGCCATTTCACATATATTATGCTACTGCATTGTATTCATTAATCTGTCTCGAATCTCATGCAAATGTCCATATGTGGAATTTCCTGGCCTTTCCATTGATATATGGTTTATCATTGTACGTTTATTATGTCTCTCACAATCGCCATCTGTTTGTCTGTCTACAAGCACAGATGCCCGAAATATAATCTCGGTTTTGCCTTGACTTTGTGTAGAAACTACTTTGCGGCTTGCACCAGCCAATAACAACTTTGAAGATTCTGTACATTGAGTCAGTAAGGAACCACCAATAAACTAGACAACACCCAGCCAGCATGTCACTCAAATCCTTTCCTTACAGTGCCACCATCACCCGCAGTTACAAAGGGGAGGCAAGAGTGTCCTCTCATTGCTTCTCTATATCTTTGCGACTCTAGTCATTCTAGCATCAAGATATGTCTTCCCCACTGCAAGCATTTACATTACACTCCATGTATGTAACTAAGTGGCATACAAGCCCATAACATGGTGGCAGCGTCGAACCCATTCATCGGGAACAAAAGAGGAGAGGGCCACTTAAGCACAATTTTTAAGAAGAAAACTGAGGAGGGTCCACAGCAGGTGCAGAACCAACGGAACAATGTGATGAGGGGACAAAGAAGGCAACCTTGGCCTATGAGTGAGTACCCAGAATTAGAACAGGACAGATCAACAATTTTTGTCAAAAAGGAATCTGTCCCCAGTTTCAAATACTGTATAGTTACTGTTCTCTTTGGAGTGGAATTTAACCAATAGGCTAGGCTAGACCCAGAGTTGCAGTGTGTGAGTACCCTACCCTCACTTAGCCTATCACATGGAGAGTATAAAACTGTAGCTATAGCCTAATACATGTAATATATGCTACGCTAGGCTTTTGCACATTGTTCAGGATGATTACAATGGTTCAAAATGCTGTTCCACTGCCAACTCTAAACTGGGAAACTATAGACCAGATGGAAGCTTTTGAAGAGTGGCATGATTTTATGGAGCACTACTTCATCATCAGTGGTATTAGTGACAGCAAGAAATATCATTATATACTTTTGTCTGCTGGTCATAAGGGACATGAATTATGGAGGCCACAGATGTGAGCCGAAGATGAAAGAAAGGACCCAGCCACTGTGTTTGGCAAACTTGAATCACTCATGATCAGAACAGTGAATAAATGGGTCATGAGGCTCAAAATGTCCACACTGATGCAAAAAGGTGAGCCTGTAGACAATTTTTTGAGTCTGCTAAAAGCAAAAGCCAATTTATGCAAGTTTGTAGACTACACTACACGTGAAGAACAGATTACTTTCCAGCTGATTAAAGGCATAAAATGGCCAGAAGAAAAAAAAAACCTTATCAAGAAAGGAAATGAAGTGAAGCTAGATGAGGCTATAAAATCTGTGCAAAGTTTTCAAGCTACTTTGCAAAATACGAATAGTTTTGCAAATGATCATATGGCTCTGCTTGGTGCCGTTAAAGAAGCTAAGTGCCGACCATGTCAGTACTGTGGTACGCATCACCCTCCAAAACGGTGTCCTGCATTTGGAACAAATGTAATTAGTGTCATTGTGAAAGCCATTTTGCAAAAGTATGTAGATCCAAAACGAAAGTGCCTGTGTGTGTTATAGGTTGAAATCTCGTATTAAGGTTAGGCCTAAGTCAGTTGAGAGAAAGCAAAATGAAAGGAAAGTTATTGAAAAACAAGTAAATAATATTGACGCTACCAATGATGATGAAGTTCTTGATTGTGAGGAAATGTGATATCTAGGCCTGATAATGAGTGTAGTGCTGAAGATGACATTATGTTAAAATTAAATGCTAGGCCAAAGAGTTTTAAGCAAAAAGTTACACTAACAATGAAAGCAGATACTGTACAGGTGCTAAAGGTAATATTTTACCTTTAAGGTGCCTAAAACAAATATATTGTCATGAGGAAAACCTGTCTGAGATTAGCAAAGAGTAATAGTACACTGAAAGCTATAAATGGTACCAATGTTGAACACCTAGGTTATATTGAGATTCCCCTCCAATTTAATGGATCTAATTGGATTGGGGCCAAACTTTATGTACAGTAAGTGATAATGATGGTCTTCCTAGTGTATCATGTAGCCTAACAGAAAATTTAGGAATTGTCAGTGTTGCCAAGAACAGACATTTTGATAGTGTCAATGGATGAGTTTTTTTGCAGGTGAGAGGCAGTCCAATATGGCAAAGTTAAATCCCAGACGTAGTGATATTTCCTAGTGTGTGAGGCTTACAGTGAAAGCCAACACTGGTGCGAATGGTAGTCATGTACTGTATAGTACCCTTTAGGTCTTTGAAACAATGTAGTTGGTGAAGAAAATCCAAATACTAGGCTAGGAGGCAGTTCTGTTAAGCTTATAGCGACAAATGGAACCTGTATTGAGCATTATGTTCATACTGATATTCCTGTTAAATTTGATGTCTCTGAGTGGGTTACTGCTAGATATTATGCATGTGATACTGAAGGACCCCTATTTTGTCCTGTAATTTAACAGAAAAATTAGGAATTATTAAAGTGTCTAAGAGTAAACAAATTTCTGTAGTGAATAATTGTACTGTACTTTTGGAGCCAGTAATAGGGTGGTTAAAGAGGAGTTGTGTAACAAAGGCAACAGATGAGTTGCCTACTGATGTAGACAGGTGCATAAGGGATAAAAAGGATCTGAAAGAAATGTACCAAAGTGTTTTGAGGGTATAGGTAATTTTCCACAAAAATACACCATCGAATTAAAGCATGATGCCATACCTGTTGTAAGTCCTCCTCATAAGTATCCTATCCAGCTTTGGAAAGAAATTTGCATAAGGCTAGAGGAAATGGAAAAACTGGGTGTAATAAGTTAATAACTAAATGTTCAGACACTTTCATATGACTGGATTAATTCCATAGCATTCTCTAGAAAGGGTTCTGGTGAGTTAAGGGTATGTTTATATCCTTGGAATTTGAATAAGGCTGTAAGAGCCCTGACGCTGTCTCTTCCAAACACGTAAGGCTATCAAAGTCGACAGGACAAAACAGGAGCATCTCGTAACGCGATTTCAACCATACAATATTTCCGTCTGTTTCTCCTGTTGTCTTAATGTATGTAAATCACCAACTTGCATTGCCATGCAAGCATTCTAATCATGTACTCATAATGTTCCAACGAATCTTCTGTATCAAACTGTGTGTATGTTTCTGTTTGTGAAGACGCCCAAGGTCTGCCATTAATCTGTCTTGAATCTCATGCAATTGGCCATATGTAGAATTTCCTGACCCTTCCACTGATGTATGTGTCATCAAATTAATCATGTTCTTGATATCGCCATCTGTTTGTCACAAACACAGATGTCTGAACCTTTTATGTCCGTTTTACCTGTCTGTGTGTAGACGCTACATTACCGCTTTAACATCTTCCAAGATTCTGTACATTTATCTCAGTAAGGAACAACCAATAAACCAGTTAACACCCAGCCATTATGTCGCTCATTCCCCAGTCCTTACACTGGTGACCCCGGATGACTGCTTTGACCCTAAGCTGTTTCCCGAGTTCTCAGTATTAGTCCGACCTCCGAGATGACCCACTCCACCACCGGAGCCCTGGATACCTCCTCCAGGAAACCTGGCCGCCCCCGCACTCGTACTGGACGAGCTGACCAACGAAGGACCAGCCACGTCATCCTTCAGCCTGCTGCCGCCCCTCTCGAGCTGGCTACCAGGATCAGCCGCCGTCATCCTTCAGCCCTCGAGCCGGCCACCGAAGGATCATCCGACGTCACCCTTCAACCAGCTCCCGTCCTCCTCGAGCTCCTGCTGGTCGGTGCCGCCCTTCAGCCTCCTACCCGCCCCTAGCCCAAGCCCTTCGAGCCAACTACAATTGTCGCCAAGACAATTTCCGCATCGATGCCTCGCTTGTGGGGAACATTGTAAGAGCCCGTCGCCGTAAAGACGTTAAGAGTACTTGTAAGAGCCCCGACGCTGTCTCTTCCAAACACGTGTGTGTTCGTGGTGTTCGTCGATCGTCATCATCGGAGTCGACAGGACAAAACAGGAGCATCTCGTCTTCTTTCTCTACAGGAACGCGATTTCAACCATACAATATTTCCGTCTGTTTCTCCTTAAGCATTGTTGTCTTAATGTATGTACAATCACCACTACTTGCATTGCCATGCAAGCATTCTAATCATGTACTCATAATGTTCCAACGAATCTTCTGTATCAAACTGTGTGTATGTTTCTGTTTGTGAAGACGCCCAAGGTCTCTCCATTTCACATTTATTATGCTATTGCATTGTATCCATTAATCTGTCTTGAATCTCATGCAATTGGCCATATGTAGAATTTCCTGACCCTTCCACTGATGTATGTGTCATCACCGTATGTTAATCATGTCTCTTGATATCGCCATCTGTTTGTCTGAAAACACAGATGTCTGAACCTTTATGTCCGTTTTACCTGTCTGTGTGTAGACGCTACATTACCGGCACACGTCAATAACATCTTCCAAGATTCTGTATTTATCTCAGTAAGGAACAACCAATAAACCAGTTAACACCCAGCCATTATGTCGCTCATTCCCAGTCCTTACAAGGCTATCAAATGCACTTACAATAAGATATCTACTCTTGAGGAAATAAATCATGAATTTGCTGGTGCAACAGTGTTTTGTAAATCAGATGCAAAACATGGGTATTGGAGAAATTCCCTTGATGATGCCAGCAGTCGGCTGTGCGCTTTTAATAGTCCTGCTGGAAAATTCAGGTTTTGTAGGTTACCCTTTGGGCTGTTTGTATCACAAGATGTATTCCAAAAGTATATGGATGATATACTACAACGAGCAGGTAAGGGAATTATTGGAATAGCAGATAATGCTATCATATAAAATAAGACAGTAGCTGACCACAACCAGGCACTGCATAGTCTTATGAAAGCAGCTAAAGAATATGGCTTGGTGTTTAGGTATGAAAAATGCCATATTTTGAGGGATTCTATTGAATTTTATGAGCTTGTATGGTCAAAAGAAGGTATGAAACCTGATCCTAAGAAATGTGATGATATTTGTTACCATCCAGCACCAAAGAATAGGTCAGAACTACAAAGTTTTTTAAGTATTATTCAGTATTTAGGTCCTTGTATTCCTCATTTGTTTGATAAGACTTATGTTTTGAGACAACTGCTTAGGCAGGGTGTAGACTGGGAATGGGGAAATGAGCATCAGAAAGCATTTGAAATGATAAAAGAGGCAATGCCTGTAGAGACTGAAGTTGATGCCTCAGTAACAGGCTTGGGAGCCGCACTTGTTCAATGTGGTAAGCCTGCGGTAAGCCTGTTGCCTCTGCATCCAAAGCATTGATCCCTACCGAGTCTTGCTATGCAAATATAGAGCGAGTGCTCCTAGCTGTTGTATAGTATTTGGTTTAGAGAAGTTCCATACTTGTGTTTGGTAAGTCACTGATTGTGTATAGTAACCATGAGCCACTGGAGAGTATTATTTTGAAGCAGCTGAGTACTACTCCCCCACGCTTACAAAGAATGTTATTCCTTATTCAGCCCTATGATATAAGTATAATGTATTGGCCTGGGAAAGATATGATTTATGCTGATTTATCCTATGTGCAACCATCCCCAGGCCCTGATGTTAAACTAGAACAGGCAATTCATATGGTTCAAATATCTGCTGGTCAGGTACAGAAACTGTGTTGTGCTAGCCAACAGGACAATGCATTGTTAGTACTGTACTTAGAGAGCAAATTGTTAATGGTTGGCCAACTCAGTCAAAACTAGTACCAAAGGGTATTTGGCATTATTGGTCAATGAAAGACTACTTGTCTGTAGAAGATGGTTTGGTATACAGTGGTCATAGGTTAGTAATCCCTGATGTATTTAGAAAGAATACTTGAGTAGAATACATGTGGGTCACCAGGGAGTAACAAGGTCACAGCTTAGGGCAAAAATTTTTATCTAGTGGTCAAATATGGTGGGTGATTTAGAAACCATTGTAAGAGATTGTCACATGATGTGCCATCCCAGCCTTGGGAGATACTTTCTAGTGGCTTATTTGAATAAGATGGTCATAGTTATGTTTTGCTTGTAGATCATTATAGTAAAATGTCATTTGTAAGACGTTCAAGGACAACACCATGTAGTGTAGTTATAGTTTTTCAGAGATATCTTTTCATTTCATGGAGTGCCAAAACAATTGTATAGTGACAATGGTACTCAATATACTTAAGTGGATTTCACAAATTTTGCCATGAACTGGGATTTTGAACACATCACCAGAGTAATGGTTTTGCTGAATAAATGGTAGGGGTGATAAAATCTGTCCTTAAATAGGTAAAACAGTCGGGTAATGATCCTCAGATGGCTCCTGCTGAGCTTTTGTACAGTTGGAAGATTCATTCTAATATGCCCAGTAATTCTGGTTGGAACCTGTCTAAAATGGAAGATCATGAATCCTTATTGAATAAAGTGAAGTTCTTGCAAGGTATTATAATCAACATGCAGGTTCTAAACTATCAGAGTTGCTACCAAATGAGCAATCTTGGGTCCCAGGTTTTATTTGGCAAAAATGTAATGAACCAAGATCATATAATGTTGAAATGTGTAATGGTAATGTATTAAGGAGGAACAGAAGGTTTTTGAAGGAATTAAGACCTAGTGCCAGTGAAAAATTTGAGTTTAGGGAAAATATTGTTGACCAACTAATGTG
This sequence comes from Macrobrachium rosenbergii, assembly GCF_040412425.1. Classification (NCBI taxonomy): domain Eukaryota; kingdom Metazoa; phylum Arthropoda; class Malacostraca; order Decapoda; family Palaemonidae; genus Macrobrachium; species Macrobrachium rosenbergii. The sequence goes on from NC_089749.1 coordinate 30,482,894, forward strand.
CTGCACCCTCCTATTGAAACAGAGAGGGATAATGAAGGCACAGCCAAACTGAAACTGAAGTGTCTTTCAGAGACAGAGATGACTTCACGTATTTTCATAGTGATATACCTGTTGAAAATGCATTTTGTGTTAGGAGTCTACCAGAAATGTTACGACACCCTCCAGACTAATATAGCAATGTTAAATACCAGTTTCCACTGATTTTGTCAATTATTATTGGTTGCATAATTTCCATCTGCCTTGTGATTGTCTTTTTAATGCAACAAATATTCTGCACGTTATTTTCCTGTGTACAATGTTATGGTATTGGTTGTTCTTTAAATTTTTTTGTAACTGATTCTTGTCTTTTGTAGAAAGAGGGATGTTGTAACCTTCTATGTTTGCTGGAAATGTATGCCTGAATGCACTCGTGATGCTGACAAACTGCCTGCTGCATTGTTTTTACTTGTAGTAAAGTCATCATACAATACTGTAAAGATATGTCTTCCCCTCTACAAGCATTTACATCACACTTCATCTATGTAACTAAGTGGCATACAAAGCCATAACACTAACCAAATCATGGTCAGTGATGATGATGCTAAAAGTGTTCTGAAGGAAGTGAGGGATTTTCAGAGATGGTAGAACTCCATGAACGTCCAAGTAGGCAACCTGCTAGACACCCCTACCCTAGAGGGTAAGATGTTCATAGTTATGATGACTTAAGTTTGGGGTGCAGACCACCTACATTTTCAGGTAACAGATTGCTGGATATCACAGGGCAGCTAATAACCCATCAACTTCCTGAAATTAAAGACTTTTTCCTGTGCTTCCAAACATTAGTTCAACACTTGGCAGGAAGAAAGTATTGAACTAAAGCTTAGAAGCTGGTCTAAGATAGAGTACCTTCAGAATCATTAAGGTACCAGTTCTGAGTGCCTGTGTCATCTAGTTGTACAGTTCTTTGTTTAGGCAATTATACCCTTCTGAGCAGAAGGGAACAGGTTCTTCCATCAGACTGTTCCCTAAACTCAAAGGTATTCAAGGCTCTTTCGCATCTATGGGGCACAAATCTGATGGATCTGCTTGTGACATGTATGAACAATCAGCTTTTCATACAATAACCTTCCAGTCTACTGCCATACTCAATTGGGCCTAGCAGCCTGGAGGACAGATGTGACGTTCCACAAATGGGACTGCTTAGATGTTTATCCCTTCCCTCCCTGCAACCTCATTAGGTAGGCGCAAATGAAGCTTCACTCGTTGACCAACATCTTGATGACCCTGAAAACTCCTTTATGGCCACAGCAGGAATTGTTCACAGATCTTTCTCTTGTGACTTGAAGCTTAAGGAGTCTGGCAGCACTGAAGCTCCTCCTTAGACGTCAAGACCTCATCTTCATGCTTGGAGATCATCAAACAAAAACTAATTTACAAAGGACCAGGGGTTCTTTGAGATCACAGTGGCAGCCATTTCTAGGCCTTGAAGAACTTCACTGACCAGCTTCTACCATGGAAAGTGGAACAGATTCGCCAGTTGGTGTGATTTACGGAATATTAATCTGGTCAAAGCCATTGCTGTATTCACTTCACTGCAGACCTTCCTTCGTCTTGATTAGTTATTGGTCTCTGCCACTAAAGTATACTGGGCTGCACTCAGTTTTTTTGCAATACTAACTGCAATTATCTAATCTCATCTAACTGCAATTATCTAATCTCATCTAATACTTTGGGAAGGAGGTTCCCCATGATCCTTCGGGACAACAAAGCTGCAAACTAACTCCAGTCCTTATAAGCTTCCTGATACAGTAAACACCCCTGTATTCGTGAGGGATGCGTACCATACCCCCTGTGAATAGCTAAAATCCACGAATACTTAGAACCCTTCTTAAAACACTTAGAACTGCCTATTTTGATAGTTCAAACACGAAAAAAAAATGCTTATACAGGTATTATCCTACTTACGATGGGGTTAGGTTCCAAAATAACCCATCGCTTGTTGGAAAAATTATATCTCAAATACAGCCTAGCCTACACTAGGGTATTCAGTACCACCATCCATACATATATGGTATTCTAGCCTACACTATGAGGTATACTCTATACATACACGGTATAGTAATTATTAATATCAGCTAATTCTGGAGGTTCATGTAGAGTCACTTACGACAATTCAATACAAAAAGAAATTGAATAACAAACAAGAATTAGCTTAGCCTACACTATGGTATACCGTATACACATATGGTAGCCTAGCCTACATTATACTGTATTCTATATTCACATAATATCGTATTATACAAACATCAACATAATGAATATGCATCTTTTCCATGGATCTTTTAAAATGCTATGCCTTAATTCACTGCATCCAATAACAATGTATATTTCTTATATTGCTTTTGTATTATAAATTGCGATCATAGTGATCAATGTTTTGGTTTGGAAAGCAATTATGAGGTAAGTTTATTTTGCCGTATTTAACTCAGTTCAGAGAGCTTTTCTTGCTTCTACTTAGCGTAAATGAATCTCTAGTCACTTTATTTATATGGAGGGTTTTCAGGTGAGAGTAGGATTACACCAGGGGTTGGCTCTTAGCCCATTTATTTTTAACATAGTGATGGACATTATCATAGAAGAAGTAAGGGAGGCATTGCCATGGAACATATTGTATGTGGATGATATTGTCCTGTGCGCAGAGAGCAGGGAAGACCTGGAAATGAAATTGGAAAGATGGAGACAAGTACTGAAAGACAGGGGAATGAGAATAAGTAGATCTAAGACAGAATATATGTGTACCACCAATGATGGGGGTGATAAGAATAGTATTCAGCTTGGGGGAGAACCAACAAAGAGAGTTGAAAGTTTTAAGTATTTGGGATCCTTTTTTTTAATGCTGGAGGAAGTATGGAAGAAGAAGTAAAACATCGGGTACAGGCAGGCTGGAACAACTGGAGAGCGGCTTCCGGAGTTCTTTGTGACAAAAGAGTACCGCTGAGGTTAAAAGGAAAATTTCATAAGACGGTGGTAAAAACAGCAATGATGTATGGCACGGAAACAGCAAGCTTGAGAAAGACAGAAGGGAAGAAGATGGATGTGGCAAAAATGAGAATTTAGGTGAATGGTTGGGGTGACGAGAGAGGATAGGATCCGAAATGAGTACATTAGGGGGTCGACCAAGGTGGTGGAAATATCAAAGAAAGTGCAGGAGGAGGCTGAGATGGTATGGACACCTGTTGAGGAGAGATGAGGACCACACTGATAGACATACTATGGGGATGGAGGTCCAGAGAAGAAGAAGAAGAGGGAGACCAAGAAAGAGATGGAAGGACTGTGTGAGGGGAGACCTGCGTGAAAAGGGAATTGATGAGGCAGAAGCACAGGATAGAAAAAGATGGAAACAGCTCATCTGAAACGGCGACCTCTTATAAAAATGGGAACAAGCTGGGAAGAAGAAGATATAAAGAATATGTGTCAAAGGTGAAAAATAATACGGATCATGGCTTTGACCAATAATCTTCTATGCAATTTAATAAGAAGACAGCAAATTAAAAAAAAAAAGAACTAAAGACTTTCCTATCCTGCAGGACGAGAAAACACTGAAGACAATTATAAAATATAAGAAGTACCTTATTTTGAAAACGTACAAGGGCCTACCTGTGGAGGGCTGTACATAAAACTAAACAAAGTGAAGTATATGTAGTTGGTCAGCTGCATGCATTGTGACCTATAAATTATGCAATAAATTAACAACTTTCAAACGAAAACTAAATCACTTACTCTCTGTGGTAAATGAATAGCACCTCGAGTCAGTAAATTTCTCAGATGAATACAAACGAAACTTGAAGGCATAATCGGTTGATGCGTCTAGGCTATCTGTGTTGGGAAAAAAGGTTTCATTACCAACAAAATACTGTACCATTATTAAAGGCAATATAAAATTATAATTAGTGATAATGACACTTTAGTCATAGTGGAAATAAAATATTTTAAAAGCAAAGTTTCATAATTACAAACCATCATCTTACTAAACCAAATCTTACAAGTTCCTTACTTGCGGATCAACTAACAATTTAGCTAAAAGACTATCTTGCTTTTACAGTAGGCAAGTGTCTTCCAAAATGGCATAACTACCTCTTTCAGTCACTTTTCTAACTTGGTCGGCATCACTTGCAGCTTTTCATTATCATCAATTAACAATATACAGTATCATCTGTGAACAAAAACTCAACAGTCAATTCACAACCCTTTCCTTCTTTCACAACTTTCCATCTACATCTCACATTCTTTTGAAAACAACTTATCTTGCTAATCCATCAATAAAACATTAAACTTCCCTTTGGCACCAAACCAGTCACCCTTTCATTTACATGTTTAAAACAAACATGTAAATGTTTGTTTTAAACAATGTGAAAACAACACATAAGATGAAAACAGAAGAAAACTGACTAGGTTTAATATACTGAAATGGAAGAAGTTCATGAAAAGTATGTACAATCTACGGATGGGGCCATGAGTCAGCAGAAGATGCCTGCAGGTACAGATAAGTCGAATACCCTAGTATTGCTAAAAGGCCATGTTTTCCTGGAACACACTGTCAACAAATAAGACCTTTGCAGACAGATTTTGCACTAAGTAGTGAACAACACCACAAAGTTCCTGAGCCTTCTACTACTTGTATAAAAAGCAAAGCAATTCAACTGTAGCCAATGCCATCATTCAACCAATGAAATAAGAATAAAGAAACTCTGACAGGAAGTAAGTGTTACAAGTAATGGATAATGGGATAAGGGAATGACGAAATTAGCTATTGAGTTATAAGATGCTTGTTTTACAGTGCAATTGCAGGACAAAGGAAATGACTCTATACAGAAGGAGGTATAAGGGTATAAACTTGATGGAAAAAGTGGTACATAAAGCATAAATGATAAATCTGAGAAAGTATTTTGAGAAATAATTTTGTACTGGAGGAAGGATGTGGAAAAGAAATGTAAATAAGAAGAGGAAACATAGAGCAGTCTTCTGAAGAGAATGTAGTACTGAGTTGATGGAGTGAGTTTTTGGAGATTAATTCAATATACGGGCAGATGATAGGCATATCTGAATGTTGCATTTGAAAGTGCTTGTATTAGAGATAACTCAATACCAGGGTAGATGACAGGCATATCTGAATGTATTTAACACTGCTTGTATTAGGCTACTGAAGCTATAGGTAGATAATTAAATATTGTTAATGACATTATATGCAAGATACTACAATATGGTAGAAGCTGAGAGACTGAGTTGCTTACCAGGGAGTGTAAAGTATGTCTGATTAAGGAAAGGGTTCCTAAGGAATTGATGAAAGAAATACTTGTTCATTTGTATGATCATAAAAGTGGAAGAGGCAAATATTTATAACACATTTTTAAAAGTAAAATTTGTATTTTCCATAGGTATAAATAATAGGTTTAATCTTCAGAGTTAGTGGGACAGTGGCTGAACTTGATAACAAGGTAGTTAGCAGGTGGCACAGGGGGTTAAGTGAGGGGAATGCACCTCACTCACCTACTGACACTAGCCACTTTTCCTACAGCCATAGGGACCAAGTGGGGCATTTGAGGAATGTTTAACTACACAGTATATACAAAAAGGGCTCTGTACTGCATACCTAGGAAAAATAAAAATTACTTTTCAAAATCTGTTGTTCCTAAGGGAATATAAACCACTGCCTTTTAAAATAGGAAACTTACCCATTAGGTGGGAGGGTAATCCTTGTCAACTGACTAGAGTTGAATGCTACCTGGAAATGCCAAGCTACTGGTCTGGTGAAAAGGTTCATTAGAGCAGCAGGACCTAGGCTAGAGTACTTTGCAATACTGGATGGTGCTCAAATAAGGAAGATACATTGGAAAAGCATGAGATCCACCATATGAGAATTCAAGGCACAAGGCAGTTAGTTACTCCTGGTTAAACTGCAGATTTTTCTAGCAAGTAGCTCCCACCCCTTGTTAAAAGGGAGAGGAGGGGAAAGTGCATTTCAGACACTATGCTAAGATTGGATGTTCAACATGCAGGTACCTGTATCTAGCATGACCCACTTATTTTGGCCTAGATGCTGATCCAGAATGGAAATAGTTTAGTCGAGAGAGAAAGAATGCAGTCACTCTTATTCATCCCCCAAGTTTATACTAAGCTACAGTAGTATCTCAGGCAAGATACTACTCTGTCCAGGCAAAGCTGGATGCCTGAACCTTTTGTAGAGCAACCACTGCAGATCCCAAGAAAAAATCAAAGGACGCGGGTAATATCCCTCTGTTAGAATGAGGGAATGGATGTCTACAACCTAGACACCTGCCCTCACTGCCCAGGAGCACAGTAAAAATCATCCAAATGGGCCAAAGCAAGTCCTATGCCCTGACTTTTTGCATTCACAATCAAGTACAAAGGGTGATATCCTTCTCAGAAGAGCCATAAACTTGTTGGGTACCTCACAAAATCAGAGAAGGAAGGATGTTCCTGGGCTACAACCTAAGAACCCAGATTCTTCATGAAGCATCTTACACGAGAGAGAGAGAGAGAGAGAGAGAGAGAGAGAGAGAGAGAGAGAGAGAGAGAGAGAGAGAGAGAGAGAGAGAGAGAGAGAGAGAGAGAGAGAGAGAGAGAGAGAGACTCCATTCCTCCTACATCAGACAAGTTGCCATAAAAAACTCCTCACTACTCTTTGCCAAGACCCTATTGGTCAAACAGTCTTGAGGGAAAACTCTCATCCAAGTGGGGAAATCCAAGGTCTTTAGACTGAAGACTAACTTACAGCTCACAGCTCAGTGTAAGCCGTAGTTTAGCCTGACAGGACATAGTCTCAGCAAGGGTGAATGAGGAATCCAGGACTTGCTGAACCAGCAGTCTGACTGGAGGGAGACTTCTGTTCACAAGAGTTAACAGCACTGGATGACACTTGACTATTGACCATGAGTAGTCAAACTGAAAATGAGTGATCAACACAGTTGACTACCCATTGAGGATAAAAAGGATTAATGGCAGAAAGTGCAGACTCCAGATCATTACCAGAATAATGGAATATACCTTCCATTATTACAGCAAGGAATGGAAGGAGGGAACAGAATACTATAAAGCTCTGTTTAGCATGGGAACTACGAGATCAAGCATATGGAAAAAATCTACCTTGAATTGGAAATGTCACCTTATTATGAACTATTCCAAACCTGACTCCAACCCCTGAACTAGTCTGCCAACCCACTCCCCAGAGGCAGATAGCCCATTGGTATCACAAACTACCCATTTGTGCATCTGCAAATGCTATCACACCAAGTGAGCAAAACCTTCCTCTCCCCATGGCCAGGTACCCCTACAATTGTGCCGTAACAAAAGCACTACCAATTAACCTATTAACTACAGGTATTCTTGGAAAACTCGATACTTCCCACACTCCAAGAATGCTGACAAGCCGGTAAGGCTAGTCCTACCTCCAGAGGAGGCCCCCATGAATAATCCTGAAGAGTGTTCTAGCCCTTCTTCAATGCAAAAATAAACAAGGATGATGATGATGGCTTACATGAATAATTGGCATCTACTCCAGAACAAATGAAGTGATACAAAAAGCAAAATTAACATTTATGTTAAATATTTAGAAATGCCAATGTACTCCCTTTATAATTAATTTCTAGATATTGATTGTGGAGGCTATCAGCTGCTCATATATTAACCAATACTTCACAAAATTGCTTTGCAAACAAATTAAACAATACTAATTGCCACTGAGTTGATCTTGATGTATGCATATAAGTACTGTAGAAACATAAGTACTGTAGAAACAGTACCCACAGAATCCTGCTTGCTTACTCTGATTATTGCTTACTGATTAGATGTCATAAGCACACAAAGAATATCAATGGACAAGAAATTCACAAAATTAACAAATTAACAACTGACAGAAATTAAGTTAGTTAAACTTTTGTACAAACAAAACATTTAAAATTAAATCAACTATAAAAGCTAATAATAACATTAGTTTTACAAATGAGAAATCTGAACACTGTTCAAAAGAAGAACTATGTTTTAGTAATGCCTCTTTATGCTATGAAAGAAATTCAACCACTTTTTACAAGGCATGAAAGCAATAAAAAAAAGACATCTGCAATTCGTGAGAATACATGCGAATTCAGCTTACCAAATTTAAATTCTGGCGGCACCGAGGAACTCTCATACTTAACAATTCCCTGAAAAGTCTTTAACTGATCCTGATCATCTGGTTCTGTAAAATACCCATTTTCTTCTTTGTTCTGGCAACCCTGGTCACTCAAGAGAATCTGAAATAATCTGTTTAGGATGATACAGATATGAGCTAAGAGAAGAAAACCATGGTTATAAGAAAACTAATGAAAAAGGTATATAATATCACTAAAGCTTTCTAGACAAAGTAAATTACACAAGAATGAACATCTATAAAACATATAAAGCAAATGCTGTACTGGACCTTATCATCATCAACAACTCTTTATCCTCAAAATAGACTTTAGAATCTTTTATCTTAACTTTATTTTTTCAGTATGGTACTTATATCTTTTATATGCAATATACCTATGGTCACAAATACTAGCATTTATGTTACCAGTCATGCTGCAACCCTTGTTGGAAGAGCAGAATAAAGGCTATGACTGGGTACGCAGCCCAGTACAGAAATGGAAATACAAAAGTAAACAATAAACTATATCAAAAAACTACAAAAATTATTTAAAATGAACTACAAAATGAGACTCGTGTGAATCTGTTAAGCATAAAGCGCTTGCACCTAATGTCAGCTTCTCAAGATCCCATAATTCAACTACATAATCAGGAAGATCCTTTCATAATTTGGCCTCATCAGGAAGAAAATTTTTAGAAAAATGTGATACTGACCCTCAAAAAAGAAAAAGAAAAACCTGTTGATTGCACTGCATATCTGACACTTCAACTTATCGGATTTCATTACTTACAAGATGCATTGTCGAATCTGGCAAAAATGTAATGAAGATATTTTGTACTTTTGTCTTTTTGGTTTTGTGTGGTTATTTTTTCTCATGTTAATATAGTTAAACAATGTAATATACCAACTGTGCATTTAAATCTATGCTTAAAAGGTATTTTTTAAAAGTTTGAAGTGTCACACTTTGTTCATTCAGCAATCTCAAGGGAAGAAATTCTGGGATGTTTAGCTAAAGTGTGACTGTATGCATATATATGCACTGTAGTACTTGCATTTCAAAATAGGCTATCACACCACCACAAATCACTGTTAATGAAGTATACAAAAACATTTCCTTATGTGGGTTCAGGGGCAACTGGGCAACAGTCAACTGGTTGACAGGACAACTGGGCGACACCCAACTGGTCGACAGGACAACTGGGCGACAGTCAACTGGTCGACAGGACAACTGGGCGACAGACAACTGGTCGACAGGACTACTGGGCGACAGCCAAACTGGTCGACAGGACAACTGGGCGATAGTCAACTGGTTGACAGGACAACTGGTCGACAGGAACAACTGGGCGACAGCCAACTGGTCGACAGGAACAACTGGGTGACAGCCAACTGGTAGACAGGGCAACTGGGCGACACAGGACAACTGGGCGACAGCCAACTAGTCGACAGGACAACTGGGCGACAGCCAACTGGTTGACAGAATAACAGGACGACAACCAACTGGTCGACAGGACGACAGCCAACTGGTAGACAGGACAACTGGGCGACAGCCAACTGGTCGACAGGACAACAGGACGACAGCCAAATGGTCAACAGAATAACAGGACGACAGCCAACTGGTAGACAAGACAACTGGACGACAGAATAACAAGACGACAGCCAACTGGTAGACGGGACAACTGGGTGACAGCCAACTGGTCGACAGAATAACAGATGACAGCCAACTGGTAGACAGAACAACTGGGTGACAGCCAACTGGTCGACAGAATAAAAGGAATCGATACTTCGCTTTTTATATTTTGACATCTTAAAAGTATGATTTTGCTCTGTACTGTATATTAGTCTGTGCATATGTGCATGTAAATATTTATGTAAGCATTTAATTAAGAAACTCTACACACTGCCTCTTTGGTTGGAAGACCATTTTTATTGGCATTTATTTACTGCAGTACAATATTGTGCTTAATACAGTAATGTCACATTATTACATATTTTTTGGGATCTGTGTATGCACATATGTACATGTACATATGCATCACTTTAGGATAAAGACTAAACTTACAGTACTGTACTTAATACAGTAATGTAGTTTTACACATTTACATCTTTTATTCTGTGTATGTGTTAATGACCCTATCCCCAGGTCAGATAGGGTCATAATCTCTTACTGTGTCTGTTTTAAGAACAGCATCAATAATCTTACATCCCTAAGATTCTCTGGTAGCAATGGCCGGCTCTGGGTCAGCACATTCCTTCTTTCTCATCGACTCCTCTTGCTGAATCTACCCTCAAACAAAGGCCTACTGGAATTAAACACTGAGGTACAAAACTACACTTTATTGTAGAGCATATTAAAATAAACATCACTTCCAAAATATTCGTCCTCACAGGACGAACCTAGAATTCCTGTTAAAAGAAACATATCATATATTAAAACCTGAAACGGTGTTAATGAAATCTACATTGAAAACAGGAAAATGCACAATGGACAACAGAACAGGAAAATGCATAATATAGAACAGAGGAATTTCACTGCGGCACAAACGGGGTATTTCCAAATAATGTCTGGAAAAGATATAAGTGTTTGTGAGTTATACTACTCACTTTTATGGCATCAGATAACAGATCTTCCAGTGGTAGTCTTGAAACACCACACAACAAGCAAATCATACCCAGCCACAAAACCAAGTCCCCCAAGATTGTCTGTTCCTCTGATAATATACCATTAGAAAGTGCAACACACATATTCACTCAATTTCTTCTCCCCGGAAACATGACAACACCGGTTCAATGTTCGAAGACCACCACACTGTCTCCATGCACTTAAGCCATGGTCAAGAAAGCACATATGCATGCGTCAGATAACCGCTGTATCTGTGTAAACCTCCAACATCGACACAATTGCACCTGCAGCGGATGTGCCTCTGCCCGGCCAGCACATAGTTTGTCACAGACTTAATAGGAGCTCAGTCCACCTACCTCTGGGCGGCCCCGCCTAAGTATGATAACTGTCCAATCAAAAGTTCAGTAAGGGCCAGCTCCAAAATCATAGCATGATCCAACTATACTGAATGGCTTGTCACTGCACAAGCCCATGTTGAATGCGGCGCCAACGAATCCTTTGCACCAGAGAGATGTCTCCTAGCAATGATGGCGATTTGTAGACGTCCTGCCTGACATCTCTCCAAAAAATTGAGAAGGGCGTACCCTCCAGGAGGAACTTGAAGTGCTGGACTGCCCAGTATACTGCGCAGAGTTCTCTGTCGAAGGTGCTATAGCGGGTCTCTGCGGGGTTGAACTTTTTGCTGAAGAGGGCGATGGGCTGGGGGGGCGCCGTCAACGATCTGCTCCAGGATGGCTCTGCATGCGACGCCACTGGCGTCCGTTGTCAGTTGGAGGGGAGTGCTGGGGTCCTGGCGGGCCAAGGCAGTTGCCTCGGCGAGGGCGGCCTTTGTCAGGGAGAAGGCCTGCTGCTGGCTGGGTCCCCACATTAAGGATTTTGGTTGGCCTTTCAGGATCTCCGTTAGGGGGGCCATGGTGTGTGCGATCCCGGGGATAAACCTCCTGTAGTAATTCACCATCCCAAGGAACTCCTGGACGCCCTTAATGGAGGTGGGGACGGGGAACCTGGTGATGGCTGCGACCTTTGAAGTGAGCGGGCGGACACCATCCGGGGATATCTCATGGCCTAGGAAGTCAGCTTTCTCGACGCCGAAGGTGCACTTGTCGAATCTGACGACGAGGCCGTTCTCCTGCAGGCGCTGCAGGACCGCCCGGATGTGCCGCTGGTGCTCTTTATGGGACCTGGGAAATATAAGGATATCATCCAAGCAGCAGACGCAGAACTGTAAGAGCCTGACGCCGTCTCTTCCAAACACGTGTGTGTGTGTTTGTCGTCCATCGGAGTGGAAAAAACAACAAGAGCATCTCGTTTTCTTTCTCTAAAGGAACGCGATTTCAACCATACAATATTTCCGTCTGTTTCTCCCTAACCATTGTTGTCTTGATGTATGTACAATCACCACTACTTGCACTGCCATGCAAGTATTCTAATCATGTACTGATAATGTTCCAACGAATCTTCTGTATCAAACTGTGTGTATGTTTCTGTTTGTGAAGACACCAAACGTCTCGCCATTTCACATATATTATGCTACTGCATTGTATTCATTAATCTGTCTTGAATCTCATGCAATTGGCCATATACAGAATTTCCTGGCCTTTTCATCACTTTATGTTAATCATGTTTCTCAATATCGCCATCTGTTTGTCTGCCGACAAACACAGATGCCTGAGTCTGTACCTCTGTTTTTACCTGTCTGTGTGTAGACGCTACCTTACCGCTTGCACACGTCAATAACATCTTCAAAGATTCTGTACATTAATCTCAGTAAGGAACCACCAATAAACCAGTAAACACCCAGCTAGTATGTCTCCCTAACCCAGTCCTTACACTGGTGACCCCAGAGTGACCCAAAGGACCCGGCCGACCCAAGATGACGACCCACGCGCCGACAGACCCTTCGCCGCCTCGCTGCTTCCCGCCATTCCCGAGTTCTCAGTAGAAGTCCGACCCTCTGAGATGACTCACCCCACCACTGGAGCCCTGGATGCCTCCTCCAGGAAACCTGAAGCTGCCCCCGCACTCGTACTGGACGAGCTGACCAACGAAGGACCAGCCAACGTCATCCTTCAGCCTGCTGCTGCCCCTCTCGAGCTGGCTACCAAGGATCAGCCGCCGTCATCCTTCAGCCCTCGAGCCGGCCACCGAAGGATCATCCGTCACCCTTCAACCCGCTCCCGTCCTCCTCGAGCTCCTGCCGGCCGGCGCCACCCTTCAGCCTCCTACCCACCCCTAGCCCAAGCATTTGTAAGAGCCTGACGCCGTCTCTTCCAAACACGTGTGTGTGTGTGTGTGTGTCCATCGGAGTGAACAAGACAACAAGAGCATCTTGTTTTCTTTCTCTAAAGGAACGCGATTTCAACCATACAATATTTCCGTCTTTCTCCCTAACCATTGTTGTCTTGATGTATGTACAATCACCACTACTTGCAATGCCATGCAAGCATTCTAATCATGTACTGATAATGTTCCAACGAATCTTCTGTATCAAACTGTGTGTATGTTTCTGTTTGTGAAGCCGCCAAACATCTCGCCATTTCACATATATTATGCTACTGCATTGTATTCATTAATCTGTCTTGAATCTCATGCAATTGGCCATGTGTAGAATTTCCTGGCCTTTCCATTGATGTCTCCGCGTTCCTCAGGCTGAAGGTGGAGAAGGCGAAGACGTAGGACCCGAAAGGTGTGATGATGGTGGTTTTCGGGATATCCTCTGGAACAACTGGTACCTTTAAGTAAGATTTTAAAAGATCCAGCTTAGAAAATATTTTCGGCAGGAGGTAATGGTCGGGTTCCGTTGCGAGGCTGAGCCGCCTGTAGTCGCCGCAGGGTCTCCAGGCGCCATCCGGTTTCTGCACCATGTGGAGAGGAGAGGCCCACGGGCTGTAGGCCTTCGGCGGGCACCACGGGACGAGTTTCCTGTAGATCTCCTCCGGTAGGGCTTTAATTACTGCGTCAGCTTGCAGCACCTCGTCCTTGAGTTCCGCCAGCCTGAACTGACCCTCGACCCTGTACAGCCACGATGACGGGTTCCCCTGAGTGAAAGGCGGCAGCTTTATGGCGAGGGCGGCTTTTGTTTGTCCTGCTGGGCAGGACGCCGGGCAGGGCAGCATGCAGGGTGCGGGCAACAGTGTGGAGGAGCGCGAGAGCCTCGGCGCAGGGGGGGCGCAGGTGATATGGGCGGTAGGTAGACATCTGAATCCACAAGGTTTGTGGTTAATTGAACGAGGGAGGGGATGTCCGCGTCCATGCTCACGCTAGCCCTCTTAATTGAAGTGGGATGCTCGCATCAATACGCACTTGGAAGAGCACCGTGTGAGTCCGCTAATGACGCTGGTGATTTGCCGACAAGAGTCAGCACGACCAAACGCTGGTTACAGCGCCGTAATGAGTCCGCTAGGGGCGTAGGTAGTTCCTGGAGCCAAGACTGAGTTGCCGTGTGAGTCCGCTAATGGCTCCGGGAACCACTCCGGGGTCACCACTTTAAGAGGTGCGAAAGAAATGAGCAGGATAAGGTTACTGCTGATTTATTGAGGACACAGGCGGTTTATATAGCGGCAGACTGACGTCACGCCGAGGAATACAATGAGAACTAAGGTGACCTGAGGTCAATAACATTTGACAAATACAATGAACAAATACACTTTGAGTTACACAAATGGATAATAACTAAGTTGAATACATTCTGATACCTGAGAAAGAGAAACACATAACATACAAGTTGGTGACAGGTAAATATTTACATAAATCAATTTAAATGACTGGGTATGACTGGATCTGCTTGACCCGTTATCCAAGGAGCAGCGATCCTAGGAGAGACAAAGAAAATGGGTTGCCACCACAGAAAACCCACTTAGTGGGGACTTTACAAACCTCTAAATGTTCCTTTACCGAATCCATGGCAACTAGGATGTCATCCATGTATAAGAAGACTTTTTTCCCCTAACAAGCCATGCAAAACTGCATTCATTAGTCTAGTAAATGTCACTGGACTACCTGATAAACCAAACAGCGTCTGCGTGAACTCATAATGCCCCTTCGGCAAAGAGAAATCCGTGTATTCTCGACTCTCCTCACTAAGCGGTACTTGCAAATACCCTTGCATCAGATCAATTGAAGAATAAATATTCTTGCCCCCAATCTCAACTAAATCTGGCAAACACGCCACAGAAAGTTTTTTCGTTCAACTTCCTAAAGTCCACACAAACTCGGACTGAACCATCCTTCTTAGGCACTGCCAACAATGGGAAATTAACAGGCGAGGAACTGGGCCTAACAATGCCTTCCTCCTCTCAATCTACCTGTTCTCTAGTCTTAAAATGAATCCTTTAAGGAACAAAAATAGGCTTAGTCTTGTCCTCCAACTGGACCTTGTTTTCTAACACATTTGTTAATCCTAACTTATCCCCTTTGAGTGCAACTATGTCTGCAAACTTGGCCAGAACATCTTCCACACCCCCAGCATATTCTTTATAATCAGCATTGCCTAAATGATCCCTAAAAACCTGCCTCCTAGCCTGTAAATCTGCTTCTGAAAAACTACAAAAATCCCTGACAATAGCCACTGAATTATCTTCATCAACCCAGTCAACAAAGTCGATTGCATAAGTACCCCTCTGATAATTGCGAACTGAATCATTACAGTTTAGCAATTCCACCCAAGTATCCCCTGAACTCGATACCTTGTTTACAAAACCCGTACACACTACCCCCTTCAGCTTTTCGCTACACTCATCCACACACACCTGTCTGGACTTATACACTCCCTTCACTCAAACTTTCACCACAGCAACCATACCAGGACCCAGAACCACATCATCCAACAAAACCTCCTTACAACACTTCTTACCCACCAACACATGTTCAGCATCCACCCTAAGATTCTCATGCACACCCAATCCATCATCATCATCCACCACACTCACAACCGTCCCCTCATAAGGCACAAACACACCAGGTACTCCAAGAGTTATACCACATACCCCTGTCTGAACAGAGATTTTTCGTCTCCGACATGCTGGATGACCCAGTAACAAATTATTCCCCAAAGCAGCTTCTTGTATAACCAAAAATGGTTCTGTAAAAGTCTACCCCCAAGAAACAAATCTAGATCTATGTATCCCAAAACCCATAACCTATTTGTTTGAACATCACATACTGTCTCTTTAGCAGGTCTCAAAGAACGATTGGAAAATATCGATTTGAACAACTCATAATTCATCAGATTAATAGAGGCACCTGTATCTACAAAAACCCTTACATTTATCCCATGCACAGACCCTTGTACTACTGGCTTTGACCCTGAGGGTTCCCCTAGAAGTCCTATATCTCAAGAAACACCCATCCACTTTTCCCTTGCAACTGATCAGTCTTTAGACAATGCTTGCCGATCACAAGATCCCCTCGAAAAATTTGCTTGAGGACCTTTCTTACCTGAGCCACCAAAATTCTGAAATGCAGGCCTACCATTATACTATCTCCAAGATGGACAAGACTGCCAAGGATGGCCATAACTCTTACAACTGCCATAATATTTAACACGGCAAAATCTCTTAATGTGGCCCTGCATATTACAATTATAACAACGAACTAGTGGAACCCGAGAACTCAAGCCAGCCATTGATCTTTGGCTATTCCAAACTTCAACAAAACCCTTCAAACAGCGGAATGAATCTCCGTGCCCTACACAACCATAGGCTGACCTACCGAATCTCTGATCACTATTTCCTCTCCTCATTTTTGCAGCTTTCCTCTTCGTAAATAAATCTGTTAACTTATTCTTGGCTGATCACAAATGCAAAATTTCCCAAGTCCTGTGAAAGGACACCCCTTACAGAAAAAACACAAGAAAAACAATTTTCCCTGAAAGAATTCTCACACAGTAAGAAACCCAGAATGTTAATTCCCATTACTCTAACAATTAATCCCCAAAAACCAAAAGAGAGAACTAATTAAACCCACAACTAAATCTAAAATTTATTAAACCCACAATTAAATCCAAAATCCCATGGGAAAAAAAACAGGCGGACTGAGCGCACAGCTGACCACAAAGAAGGTCAAGATGAACTTCGAGTCTTCACGGGCAAGCAAAAAAATACACTGAGTCTCCCCTCAAGTAAAGAGAATGGGAGTCTACCCTCACGTAAAGAAAATGGGACTTGAGCAAACAGACACAAGAAAGAGAGAGAGAGAGAGAGAGAGAGAGAGAGAGAGAGAGAGAGAGAGAGAGAGAGAAAAAGGAAAAGAATTCGTTCCCCTCTCCCCAGTGCAATACCCCCTCCCCATCTCCCCATCCAAGGTCTGCCGAAGCACACAGAAAAAATGCTGAATGCAAAACTTCAGAGACAAGTCCGCCTCTCCTGTCGTCAAGGCCAAGATTGCCAAGTAAGGTTACAGCAACAGCTTCTACCTTTACACACATGTATGTACCCAAAATAAAACATGTACATAACTATAAAAAAAAAGTTTTAAAAAAATCTAAGAAATGTACACACAATCTTGTGTAAGAAATGTTTACTCACAGTAACTCAACAAATGTCAAATAAATTATTACCCAATCATCAAAGTCCCCAAAGATAATACAATAATAAAATACTCCCTTTATTAAACGCTAAACGGCGATGCAAACTGCCGATTGCTGCATATAGGATGGCGCAGAATATGAGAAACTCCGCCCAATTAATGACATCACTGACATGTCACTCAGGGAATGGCGCCACTACAGCCACAGCCCAAAAATTATTTGTAGTGCCATCATAAAAAACCATATTCCAATCTGACACTAAAATTAACAATAAAAAAAAAATTATAACAATTAAGTATGCCTCTGCTTGACAGTAGCGAGG
This sequence comes from Macrobrachium rosenbergii, assembly GCF_040412425.1. Taxonomy (NCBI): domain Eukaryota; kingdom Metazoa; phylum Arthropoda; class Malacostraca; order Decapoda; family Palaemonidae; genus Macrobrachium; species Macrobrachium rosenbergii. The sequence goes on from NC_089749.1 coordinate 30,500,526, forward strand.
TTTGCTAAGCTTAGCACTGAGACTAAGAAGCAGAGTGTATTTGGAAATGAATGTTAAAAACTATGGTGCGGGAATCTCACCAAAGAGAGAGAGAGAGAGAGAGAGAGAGAGAGAGAGAGAGAGAGAGAGAGAGAGAGAGAGAGAGAGAGAGAGAGAGAAAAGAAACACTTGTGCATTTTCGCATGTTTTACCACACACAAGCAGTCAAGATACCGCAATTAAACACACCGTGCACACTACACATACCCAAACATTCCCCAATATGAACTAAAGCCCAGAAATCCCTATAAAACCACTGAAACCTTGCGCCCTGTGACGCATCTTTAAACACACACAGAGACTCATGCTCGAGAAAGACTGACTTGAGTGTGTCTCACAATACCTTCCTAAACTGAACTGCTGAACCATCAAAATCCTATTCTGAGATGCCAGTACCAGTATTAATAAGATATGTCTCTTCGGAAGCGTAACCTATACCCTATCTACTGTATTTATCTACCAGATTATCTATTCATTTCTAACACCACTGTCAACCACTGTTAATGACCCTATCCCCAGGTCAGATAGGGTCATAATCTCTTACTGTATCTGTTTTAAGAACAGCATCAATCATCTTACACCCCTAAGATTCTTTGGTAGCAATGGCTGGCCCTTGGTCAGCACATTCCTTCTTCTGAACGGGCCAGGTCACGAAAATTCAACTGTTTAAACTGTGTATGCAATTATTTATCTGTTCATCAACTGTGTACCATGTATTTCTTCTTTCACAGGCATCAAGATTATACTCAACTTCAATTCTGTCTATTGTTGCATTTTATATTGTACACGTTCGCTGTATTTATTTATTAATTGTTATTGACTTCAGGTCACCCCTGCTTCCATTGTCTTCCGTGGCCCGACGCCAGTCAGCCGCTATATAAACCGCCTGAACCTTGAATAAATCAGCAGTGACTTTTACCTACTTGTTTCTTTTGCACCTCTTATAGTGGTGACCCCTGGAGTGGTTCCCGAAGCCATTAGCGGACCCACGCGGCGACTCAGTCTTGGCTTCAGGAGCTTACTCTCGCCCTTAGCGGACTAATCATGGCGCTGAACCAGCGTTTGGGCGTGCTGACTCTCGTCGGCAAAATCACCAGGGTCATTAGCGGACTCACACGGCGCGCTCCCAAGTGCGTTTTGACGCGAGTACCCTACTCCATATAAGAGGGCAAAGAGCAAGTATGGACACGGACATCCCCTCCCTCGTTCAATTAACCGCTGACCTCACGGATTCGGAGGTCTACTTCCCTCCCATATCACCCGCGCCCGTCCCCGCGCCGAAGCTCTCACGCTCCTCCACACCCCTGCCCGTGCCCCACACTCTCCCCAGCCCAGCAGGCCAATTCAGGGTGCCCTGTCCATAAAGCTGCCGCCGTTTATGCAGGGGAATCCGTCGGCGTGGCTCTACAGGGTCGAGAGACAGTTCAGGATTGCAGATCTTAACGACGAGGTGCTTCAGGCGGATATAGTACTCAACGCCCTGCCGGAGGAGATCTACAGTAAGCTCGTCCCGTGGGTGTCTGAAGCATGCCCCCTTACCTACCACCTCCTGAAGAAAACCCTCCTCCAGACATGCTCCCTGCTGGTTGCTGAGCAGGCCGCCTGCACCCTCGACCTCACCATCAACCCGCAGCAGGATCAGAGCGTCATGAAGTCATGGGGCATGATCCGAAACCTCCTCACCACCCCAGACACCGACGGCAGTAAAAAGAAGCGCGAGGTAAGCCTGTCATGGGAGATCCTCCTCCGTCAGCTCCTCCTGGAGGTCCGCACACAAATCCCGGAGTCCTACGCGATGCCCCTCGAAGACCTGATCATCTCAGCACAGCACTTGACGGACTCCGTAAAGGCAACAAAGCGGGTACCAGCGCCCACACTCCCAGTCAGCGCCATCCAGCAGGAGGAGGGCGCAGAGGAAGAGGTCAACGCTGTAACCAGGAGGCACCCAGCTCCTCCCAACAGGTGGAATTCCCCGGGTCTTTGCCATTACCACAGGCGGTTCGGCAGACGCACAGAACTGCCTGCCGCCCTGTTCATTCACCCATTCAAAAAACGGGTGAGGCGGTGGCCAGCAGGACAAGCCGCCATGGCAGCAGAAGAACCCAGGGGCCCAGAACCAATAGGCTTCTACGTCCGCGACACTGTCTCCGGCAGGATGATGCTGGTCGACACAGGGGCCGTTAGATCAATCTTCCCGGCATCTAGAGAGGACCGCAAGCGGGAACGGGACCCGGCTGCCTCCCTGACGGCCACCAACGGGTCCCCCATCCTCTCCTACGGAAGCAGGCCCCTGTTGATCTCCATCCTTGGCCAGAGGTACTCCTGGGACTTTGTCGTCGCGGATGTTAGGACCCCGCTCCTGGGTGCAGATTTCCTGGCGCACTTCGGGCTGGCAGTTGACGTCGGTTGGAAACGCCTCCTAGATACAGACTCCTGCCAGTCCTCCCGTTGGCAACGGGACCCAAGGCGCCCACCATCTGCTCTGCCGCCCCCAACCAATACTCGCAGCTGCTGATGGAGTTCCCCAACGTGTTCAGGCCTGAGCTCCGCCAAAAGTCCGGGGCCCCAGCCAAACATGGCATATATCACCACATAAAAACAAAGGGCCCCCCGGCACATGCGAAGTTCCGGAGGCTTTCCCCTCGATGCCTTCAGGAGGACAAGGACGCATTCGCCGAAATGGAACGGATGGGAATCTGCAAGAAGGCCTCCAGCCCATGGGTCTTCCCCCTCCACATGGTGCAGAAACCAGACGGTTTCTGGAGACCCTGCGGCGACTAGAGGCGACTCAACCTGGCAATGGAACCTGACCATTAGCCCCTGCCAAACATGCAGGACCTCACGGCCTCCTTCCACGGGGCCAAAATATTTACTAAGTTGGATCTCTTAAAATCATATTTTCAGGTAACAGTCGCACCAGAGGATATACCAAAGACTGCCATCATCACGCCTTTCGGGTCCTATGTGTTTGCCTTCTCTACATTTGGCCTGAGGAACGCTGGGGTGACTTTCCAGCGGCTCATGGACAGCATCCTGGGGGACCTAAAGTTCTGCGTCTGCTATGTAGATGATATCCTTATATTTTCTAGGTCCCACAAGGAGCACCAGAAACACATCAGGGCAGTCCTGCAGCGCCTGCAGGAGAACGGCCTCGTCGTACGTTTTGACAAATGCACCTTCAGCGTACAGAAGGCCGACTTCCTGGGCCACGAGGTATCCCCTGATGGCGTCCGTCCGCTCACATCCAAAGTCGCAGCCGTCACCAGGTTCCCCGTCCCCACCTCCGTCAAGGCCGTCCAAGAATTTCTCGGGATGGTGAACTACTACAGGAGGTTCATCCCCGGGATCGCACACACCATGGCCCCTTTGATGGAGACCCTGAAAGGCCGACCAAAATCCTTGTTGTGGGGACCCAGCCAGCAGCAGGCCTTCTCCCTGACCAAGGCCGCCCTCGCTGAGGCAACCGCCTTGGCCCACCAGGATCCCAGCTCACCCCTCCAGCTGACAACGGATGCCAGCAACGTTGCCTGTGGTGCTGTGCTGGAACAGGTCATCAACAGTGTCCCCCAGCCCACTGCCTTCTTCAGCAAGAAGTTCAACCCCACAGAGACCCGCTACAGCACCTTCAACAGGGAACTCTGCGCAGTGTACCGTGCAGTCCGGCACTTCAAGTTTCTCCTGGAGGGCACGTCCTTTACAATCTATACGGACCACCAACTGCTGGTCCATGCCTTCACCAAGCAGGGGGATGCATGGTCCTCCAGGCAGCAATGGCATCTCTCGGCCATCGCCGAGTTCACCTGCTCCGTCAAGTACCTCCCCAGCAGGAAAAACCCTGTGGCAGACGCCCTCTCCAGAGTCAAGCTGAATGCGGTGCAGCTGGGAATCAACTACGAAGACCTCGCCAGAGAGCAGGCCGCTGACCCAGAGACCCCAGCCTACCACACCCCCATCATGTCCCTGCAACGTCAGCACCGGTCAGCCCCGCCCCCTAGTGCCAGCCTCCTGCCGCCGCCAGGCATTCGACATCATCCACGGCCTGTCACACTCCTTCAGCAGGACGACGGCCAAGCTGCTGTCAGAGAAGTTCGTCTGGCACGGAGTGCAGAAGGACGCGAGGACCTGGGTGAGACAGTGCCTGCATTGCCAAACCAGCAAGGTGGGGCGGCACACCGAATCCGGGGTAGGCAAGTTCCTGTAGCCAGGGCGGCGTTTTGGCCATGTGCACATCGACGTCGTCGGGCCCCTTCCCCCGTCAGGCAGGTCCAGATATCTCCTGACGGTGGTAGACCGCTCAACAAGGTGGCCCGAAGCCACGCCAATGCAAGAAGCTACCGTCAGCGCCTGCGCCGAGGCCCTACTCTCATGCTGGATCAGCCGCTTCGGCGTCCCTGACCACATCATGACCGACAGGGGCCCCGCCTTCCTGTCCGAATTGTGGTCCACCCTGGCCCAGCTGCTGGGGACAGCTCATCACACCACCACGGCCTACAAATCAGCCACCAACAGCTTGGTCGAGCATTTCCACAGGTCCCTGAAGGCGTTCCTTATGGCCCGCTGTACCGCCGAGGACTGGAAGTACCAGCTGCCGTGGGTCCTCCTCGGGTTGAGAACCGCCCCCAGGGCCGACGGTGCCCCTTCCGCAGCCGAGAAAACCTATGGCGAGCCCCTCGTGGTCCCGGGCGAACTAGTTACAGAGGATCGCCACAACCCATTGGTCCAGAGGCTTCGCGAAATCGTTGGCAAATTCGCCCCCTACAAGAGGACATATACCGACAGGTCGGCCACCTTCACGCCGCCCGGGCTGGCCTCCACTACCCACGTCTTCGTCAGAGATGATGACGTCCGCCCACCACTGACCAGGCCCTACAAGGGGCCCTTCTGCATGCTGGAGTGGAACAGCAAGGCATTCCTGCTCGCACTCCACAGGAGGGACGATTGGGTGTCAATCGACAGGGTCAAGCCCGCCCTCCTGGAGGAAGACACAACCGTCAGCACACCGCACCCTCCGCCGGCGCAGCCACCGCCGCAACCAGGCCCTCGCAAGAAGCAGAAACGCGGCCGCCCCCGAAAAAGGCCGCCCACACCCACATTCAGCCACCCTAGCACACAGGACGTCCCTCTGTTGTCCTCACGCAGCCGGGGCACCCTTCAACGCCCCAGCAGATACGCCGATTAATCAGACATAACCTACATCTTGTGGGGGGGAGGGGGGGAGTATTTGTGAAGTCCCCACTAAGCAAGTTTTCTTTGATGACGGCCCATTTTCTTTGTACCTACGATTCGTCACGCTGAACGGGCCAGGTCACGAAAATTCAACTGTTTAAACTGTGTATGCAATTATTTATCTGTTCATCAACTGTGTACTGTGTATTTCTTCTTTCACAGGCGTCAATATTATACTCAACTTCAATTCTGTCTATTGTTGGATTGTATATTGTACTCGTTCGCTGTATTTATTTATTAATTGTTATCGACTTCAGGTCACCCTTGCTTCCATTGTCTTCCGCAGCCTGACGCTAGTCGGCCGCTATATAAACCGCCTGAACCTTTAATAAATCAGCAGTAACTTTTACCTGCTCGTTTCTTTTGCACCTCTTCTAAATCTACCCTCAAACAAAGGCCTACTGGAATTAAACACTGAGGTACAGAACTAGACTTTATTTGAAAATTTAACAAAAGTAATTCAGCAAAAACTACGGTCACGAAATGGAGTGGTTCCCCACCCCCTATAAATGGAAATCATCACTAGAGGAAATTCTGATTCACAAACATTCAGATTAATGATTCTAGACCAACCAATACTAGTGACTAACACCTTGGTCATCAAATCAAATAAACAGGTCATAATTATTCTAGACCACAATAAATATCATAGAGCATGTTAAAATAAACACCACTTCCAAAAAATTCGTCGTCACAGGACGAACCCAGAATTCCTGTTACAAGAAACACATCATATATTAAAACCTGAAATGGTGTTAACAAAATCAACATTCAAAACAAGAAAATGCACAATGGAGAACAGAACAGGAAAATGCATAATGGAGAACAGAGGAATTTCACTGCAGCACAAACGGGGTATTTCCAAATACCTGTAATATCTGGAAAAGATATGTGTCCATGAGTTATAGTACTCACTTCTATGGCGCCAAATAACAGATCTTCCAGTGTCGGTCTTTAATCCTTACACAACAAGCAAATCATACCCAGCCACAAAACCAAGTCCCCCATGATTGTCTGTTCCTCTGAGAATATACCATTAGAGATTGCAACACATATACGTACTCACTAATTACTTCTCCCCGGAAACGTGATGACACCAGTTCAATGTTCAAAGATCACACTGTCTCCAAGCACTTAAGCCATGGTCAGGAAAGCACAAATGCATGCATTAGATACCCGCTGTATCACCTGTGTTAACCTCAAACGTCGACACGATTGCACCTGCAGCAGATGTGCCTCTGCCAGGCCAGCACATAGTTCGTCACAGACTTAATATATGTGTGTGTATTCACATTCATCACATTGAAATGGGCTACTGTACTCACTTCCTGTGCTCTCTCTATCTCTCTCTCTGGGTTATGCATTGCATAAATTTTTACGGTCAATAACAATACTGAGAGAGAGAGAGAGAGAGAGAGAGAGAGAGAGAGAGAGAGAGAGAGAGAGAGAGAGAGAGAGAGAGAGAGAGAGAGAGAGAGAGAGAGAGAGAGAGAGAGAGAGAGAGAGGGGGATCAAGGACACAGCAAATATTTAGTGTTTCAAAACTTAGGTTAAAATTTACAGTTTGATTTTTTGTGTATTTTGCATATCTTGCAAGCAAACCTGTTAAGTAGGTAGAGCTACTTTGATCTGCTACATCTTTGTTAAGTTAAATTGAACAGTAACGTACTGAATGCATTTTTACAACAAAGTTATTTTGCAAGTATTTTTTGTAAAATGCAATAATAAGTAAATATTTTCATTTTAATAATTAAGTAGAATTGAATGACAATTACCAAATACATTTAGAACAGGCTAATAATTACTGTGTATGAATCTGCTAAACACTTTTAAGCTAAGCGAGGTGCTCCAGGGTACCGATATTGTGTAGGCTATATCTTTGTTGCTTAACAGATTTTGTTACTTATCAGGAAGGGGACACCCCAACTGTCTCTAAAGCTGAGGTGCCCTTACTACATTGTGGAATGTACAATCTGAGGATATCTGAATCCAAAGAATGGCTGGAATTACAAAAATTTCATAATACCTGATACTAATATCAATATCTGCCATAGACAATTAATTGAAACTCAAATTTTTTTATACAATAATTTAAGATGTGAATCAGTTGCTGACAACCAAATCAGGATCAATATTCAAAACATGGCAGAATAAAATAACAAAAACATTTTCTAAAAATCTAAATGATTTTCTCATACTAATTTTTTTTGCAACTGAATTTGCAGTCACGAATGACACCTAAAATTTCAAATGAGGTTCATGTAGTTAAATGAACACTGTAAATCCAAAGATCTATGGGAGATCCACTGTCCTAGACTAGTGATAATCACTGCTGATAATTTTAAGGCTAAAATACATGTTTACATAATGTAAATGTAAACATAGTGGGCCAAGACTGCTACCCAGATGAACACAGGAAATTAGATTTCTGTAGTTACTACAGTGGCCATCATATAACACACATGTACATAAGGGCTGGTAAGTAATACCAAAGTAAACACTAATCTACTGTACTACCGAATGATGAGATGAAACCAAAGACCAACCAAATCTATGAAAACCCTTTTAACTTACGTAATAGGTCCATGACTGTCATTAAATGCATTCCTGCGAACCTTGATTGGGAAAACCTTGTACAAGGCATAGTTCTGAAGTTCTGTTGAGCTCAAATATTCATAAGCCCTCGATTCCACAATGACTGGCCCTGTAAGGGCAAAAATTTATGGCAACTGCACTATGAATAGGAATTATTATACTAATAAACGTGGTTATGCAGTACCATATAAAATTCATACATGCACACAATACTTTACTATGCATCTACATAAACTGTGAGTGATTTCTTAACAGGTACTTGAAAACTGTAAAGATATTTAAGAAATTTCAGTTACAAAAAAGAATTTATTTTCCATATTTTAGTGTGGCCCATCATTATAAGAATTACAATATATCACTTCAAAAGCAATAAAACAAAACAAAACAAAACTGGCCAGACTTAAAAAAATTAGATCACCGTAATAATAACTTAAACAACCCCCATTACTGTAAAAGTACATAACTCAGATCCTAGGTAATATGATAGCAGTTTACATTATTTATAAAACAACTATTAAGCTCCTTCCCACTTTTCAACTCTAAGTAAGTTTTAATCTAGTGGCCACTGATATATTCAACTGATGTCTCTAATGTTCTGTGATGCAGTAGTATGAATTCCTAGATGCTGGTCACAGTCATATTAATAGCCTATGGAACATAATTCAAAATCCCTACCCCTCCTTTGTTTGAAATCTTTCCTTCATTCAGAAAAATAAAATGTTAAAAACTTACAGCCAATGCCTGTGGTGTGGATCTCTATTGCTGGTGGACCATATTCACTTGTTCCCAAATTCATTTTGCTAACCTCTATTCTGTTTTGAATAAAAGGAATTTTAATAAATTTATTAAACAATATTCATTTGTCACATTATAAAATTAGTAATAATATATAACCACTTGAAAATTACCGTGAATCTTAAAACAGGTTTCGTTTATTTATATTTTTTTTTGCACAAAACCATTAGTCAAGTTCATGTAAAGAGCACTCATGGATAATATATCAATCAGGTAGTTAACTTATAAGGAATCAGGTAGTTAACTTATAAGGAAGTCAGTCTGTTGTGATTATGCAATGATTTCGACAGCTCTGAAATCATTTGGAACTGTTGTAGAAAACAGGATGAACTTTATTGATATTGAATCTACATGGGAAGCGGGTGTTACCTTTAGTAGCCATGTGAGGCTCTTAAGGCTGGTAGTATGATAAGTGCCATACAAATAGGTCAAGCTACAGTACTTAACAGACAAAGTTCCCAAAGACATGGACGTTTATGTGCCATCTAAATGGGCTCAGGATAAACCAGAGAGAAAGCAGAATGCAGAAATCAGGACTCCTAAACCTCCTATGTGGGTGGTAGCTTCAGCCAAGGAGGAAAATTATAATTACTATAAATTTTGCAGGTTTCTTCAGAAAAAGGTAGGAGGAATAAAGAGTGGTGATATTTCTCGTTTTGGGAAGAACACCGTTCTTATTCATGCCAAATCCACAATCCGAGCATACATGCTGACCTTGTTTGGCATAAAAAATTATGAAATGATTACGAAGATCAAGCCCCACTTCAGCTTTAGTTATGGGAGAGGAGCACTATTTGATAAAGACCTTTATGACATGACAGAAGAAGAAATTATAGAAATGAGTCCCGCTTCAGTTTGGAAAGAGCCATCGACAAAGTAAGCAAGTGGGCTAATGAGCAAGGGTTTCGATTTTTCGAATCTAACAGTGTCGCTGTTCGGTTCTGGAGACGCCGAACTAAGGAAACCATTCCAACCTTTTCCTTAAATGGAATTATTTTACCTTACTCTACTGAAGTACAATTTTTAGGAATGGTATTTGATGAAAAGCTCACTTGGAATAATCATACTGACAAGTTAAAAGTGAAAGTGAAGAGATCACTAAATATTTTAAAAGAAGTATCTAATTTTAATTCGGATGCTGATAAGAAATCGTTGTTAAGGCTTTATAATGCAGTATGGTTATCTAAGTTAGACTATGGCTGTCAAGTATACTCATCTGCTTCAAAGACTAAACTTAAGGAATTGAATGCTGTGCATAATATGGGGCTAAAGATCTGCACTGGAGCTTTTAGAACTTCATCCATTGAAAGTATTTATGTAGACTCCCATCAGCTACCACCGGACTTAAGGAGGCATGAGCTAGGCCTGAGATACACCATGTCAGCTGAAAAGCTCAAAGGAAGATCCTTCTTTTGAGATCTTAAAACAGTGTGACTCAATGCTTTTTGGATCTAGATCTTCAATACCATTTCAAATCAGACAGCTGGGTGAATTGGAGGATGAAAGCATAAAAATGCAGAAGATTCTACAAGTTAAACATCCTGCTATCCCACCATGGTTTATTCCAGCAACAGATGTCTTCATTAAAGAGACATAGAAGAAAGATTGTTCAGAAGAAGAAGTCAGAAACAAGTTTTTGGAGCATGATGAGTGACATATAAATGACAGGAAAACCTATACTGATGGATCAAAATCGGAAGATGGAGTAGGATGTGCAGTGGTGTGTGAGGGGGGAATGATATATAAAAAAGTTGCCAGACTCCTCATCCATTTTCATTGCTGAAGCAACAGCCATAGTGGATGCTTTAAATGTTGGATTCCTGGGCACACTGGTCTAGAAGGGAACGAACTGGCTGGTAGTAAAGCAAAGGATGCTGCAAGATGTGATTTCTTAACTAATAAGGTGCCCCATTTGGATATGCGTCCAGCTATCAGATGATACATTTGTACAAAATGGCAGCACAGATGGACTTCCCCCATTTTATCCACAAATAGGAAATACAGAAACATTAGAAAAAGTATCGATTTTTTGAGTTCGAGTTTTAATCGTAACAGAATATTTGAGATCATCCTAACACAGCTTAGGATTGGCCATACCCGCTTTACTCATGGCTATATTTCAGAGGGAACCAGTGCTCCAGTTTGTGCTCACTGCGGTGGTCAGCTGTCCATTGAGCACATGCTGGTGCACTGTCCTAAATTTAATCGCCTTAGGTCAAAGTACTTACTAACTGGGAAGACTATTTTAGAAATTTTAAATGGTCATGTTGAGGTAGATAACCTTATGGGTTATCTGAAAGAATCTGGTTATTTTAATGAGATATGATCTTAGTATATTTAATAAAGATTTTAGTCATATTTATTTTATATACTACGTATATATTTTGAATATAAAAGTTTTATATTTATTTTTGTTTGGTTCTATCCAATATCACTCTTCATTTTTTACGTTCATATTTTAACGGTGAATTTTACTAATGTGTCATCATTCACCTATTCATTATCCATCATATCATTAACTTATGTATTTCACATTCATTATGGCTCAGAATAATCCTGATGGGTTCCAGTGCTTGGTCTTCAATACCTAAATTTCATAATCAATCAATCATAAACACCCAAAAAGATAGGTGACTGACTTGGTTTCTGGGCACAAGCTATCAAACAGCTATTTACCCTTAAGCAAACTCATTCTCTGTGAGTAGCAAAAGTATGGCCAGTGAACAGTACACACGTATAGACTACTCTGGGAGAGGGAAGTGGGACAAACACTGAGATTACCTGAGGTAGTGTCATGTGAACAGGTTTAGATCTCAATCCCAGTTTGGAATGAGATTCGAAAGTTCCTAGATTAAAAGCAATGGTGCTATCAACATTCGTAAAGTAACCATGAATCAGAAATTGCCCCATAGTGCTTATTAATTCACTTAAAAGCTTCAGAATGTACATTACAGTACCATGTATAGTGTCATCACTGAGGGCAGTTAGGGAGCAACTTAGGTAAGCCAAACCTTAAGTAATAAGAAGTAATAATAAGAAGGAATTCTTATGAAAAGATGAGCTTACCCAGATTCAGAATGATGAATACATTACTGTGATTGCATGAAGCCTCTGTAAGCTGTCGAGACAGGACAAAGGGGTAAAACCCATCTACCTTCAAAGCAACTGACGATAATTATGTTGCCCAGAGATATTCTTTGACGGGAAGGGCTTTCCCCATCGTACCTTGCTGGTCGAAGAGTTCACCTCTAAGGGGTAAGAAGTTGCATCTAATTTCCTCTTCCTCTTTCAAGAACAACTGATATCCTTGATATATGCTGAAGATACCTAATTGTTCAAGCTTTCCTTCTAGCCAGAAAGAGGATCTTTGCTTTGGGCAGATGATTAGGGTCTGAGGCTATGAGTAAAAAACTTTCCTTATTGTCGTAAAGTGGGCTTGGCACTCTCTAAGGATTATTTTCTGACAACAACGTGAACAGTAGCCAAGGATATCTGACTTGGGATGTATTATCTCATGAGGCTGAGGGTTGTGTTGATGACAGTTACACTCCATAATTAATTATGATGAGGCTAAGAGTCCTGTTAATGATAGTTACACTCCACAATTAATTATGATATCGCTGTTCTGTTAATCTTTCTATATCGTCAATTTTAGTAGCAATTCCTCTATGGTAAAATCTTTAGAAATGACAGATAAAACATTTTCAGAAAGTAGAATACTACCACTACTGGAAAATCACTAAAATCATGTTTTTGTTAGCATAGCACTGCCACTGCATATCCTCAAAGGAGTTACCTTTATGACCCCACCAGGGCTCCATAACAGACCAACCAATACCAAAATTCTCTCATTGCTGGTCTTGACCAGAATAGTGGCCTTAACACCACAATGGAGTATAAACAAACTCAAGGAATGTATGCCATTTTTCCATGTGCCTACCAGCAAATATCCCGGTGTATTCCTTTTCACCCTGCACTTGTACAGATGTGCATTTTATGACTCCAAGACCTTTTTTTCCTTTGTGTTGTCTTATTGCCAAGATGTCATAACCATCTGCTGTGGAAAGTCAAGTACGTACACATACTGTACTCCTAAGCTTCTTTCAACATAGCGCGTTCCAATAAATTCCCCTCTTTCTATAATAAATTATGAAAACTGTTCTGACTGGCGCATACCCAAGCGCAGAGCCATTATTAGGCTAACCAATCATACGTTTCTTGCTTCCCTTTAGCTTTAGCTCCCTCTCTGAATTGAAATAAATCAATTAGAAGTTTTATTAATAATTCACTAATTTGATGCCTTACTGCTCACAGTACAGTATACAATTTTAGCTTACGATACAAGAAATAATGTTATATATAGCCTTGCATTTCCTTATTCCCTTTGGTGGCTATCCTCATTAATTCCCTTTTCTCTGTAATCCAAGCTTATTTTTCTCTCATCTCCCTTGCTAAATTTCAATCTAAGAAGTGTTATTAAGAGACCATAATACACAAGAATCCCCAACCCTTGTTAAATTTTATATGTGGTTTTTTTGTGTCATAATCTAATCTATCGATCATGTGGACCTGCTATTTAAGCAAATATCTTATGGCTCTTTCTTAGCTACTTTCCAGTAATAGTTATTTCTTTTTATTAAACTAATAGTTTCCATTATATATTATTTCACCTGTGTAAAAATAGGAACCATAATCCAATGCAATCTTTTCCACAATACTAATAATTAATGATAATTTGAAGTATTGTACCACGCAATAAAGTTTATATGGATAGTAGTTTAATGTTGATTTGTTAGGCAAGCTTCAATAGCAATTAGGAAGAGAATCAATAATAACTTTGAATATAACTTAGATTTGCTGGGCTAGCTTTCATTATAAAATATTCTAGCTTAAAAATAAGAGAAATACTCCTGTAACTTTTTCAAAATTGTACAATAATGGTAGTTATTAATAATTCAAAATATAGTACAACCCAATACAGTTTATACATGTGGTATTCTAATTTATATTTGGTATCCTATCATCCAGTACAAATACCCTAGCCTACACATGAAAGAGAAAATACTCCTTAAAAAATTTACAAGAAACAGTTAATACAGTACCACCCAATATACCTTATAAAGTGGTATTTTCAATGAAATTTCCTGGGCTGGCTTTCAGTTTAAAATACCCTGGTCTACACTTACACAAAATACACCTGTAAATGTTTAAAAAAATTTCTACAACACTACTGACAGTTAACAGTGGATTTTTTAATTCTAGTCTACCATGAAAAATAATATTTTCAAAATAAAATTAAGTTTCATATATGCTTATCAAGTTTCTAACTCGTGCAGCAGCCTTTTAAAAAAAAATTGTGGTAGAGCTTCAATTGTTTTGTGTAGGTGACTAGCCCCACCCACTATAAGGAATACTGGTAATGACTTGGCAGATAACCTCATTGTGTTTGTGCCCTAATGTCCATCAGAGGGGAGGAGGGCAGGCTCTGATTCTGTAATTATTTGATAAGTATATATGTACTTAATCTTATTATGAAAATATAATTTTCTTATAAGTAACTTACCAAGTAATTACGTAGCTGAATCCCACATTGAATAGGGATGGTATACATGCACGTATTCTACTCCAAAACATTAAGGCATGGTGATGACTTTGAAATAGAAAATTTGTTAGCACTGAAACAATGCTTGTCATTTCCTTACCTGGTAAGAGAACTACTGCAGGTGAATACTACCTCTGGTTGGTGCCATCTTAACCTGTAGTGGTGTGGCAGTTGAGCCAAGGGTTGCCTCTACTTAAGTGGGAGCTTTGCAGCGGAGGATAGGCCTGATGGCTAGCAAAGCTACATAAGTGCCCTTGCCCTGGGCGCAGTACCAATATTAAGAACAACCAGACAACACTGTCACCTACACTCAAAGAACCACCACTCCAGGTACAATGTACCTCCAGGCTCCCCAAAAACTTGAAACCCTAGACCAAGGTGAAAAGATAGGAGAAAAAGTGCTTCCTATGAATCCTCCCCCAATACCATGCCAGCCACTGATAACAGCTCCAAGGTACTGCAATTTTCAAACAATGTTGTTTCAACCTCTTTCAAATAGTGAGATGCAAAGATAGACTTGCACTTCCAGTAGGCTGAGTGCAGAATGGAAGTAAGAGACATATTGTGCCTGAAAGCAAAAGAGGTAGAGACTGCTCTGACATCATGAGCTTTCACTTTGAAAATGGGCAAAATGTCCTCCTGAATCTGAGTACACCTCAGAAATTAAGTCCCTCAGGAAGAAGGACAATGCGTTCTTAGTCAGAGGACGAGATGGGTTCTTGATTAAACACCAAAGGTTACTGGTTGGTCCTCTGATCTTCTTGGTCCTTCTCAGGTAATACCTCAGAGCCAAGGATGTCCATTAAATTCTTAATGGTAAAAGAACAGGGCCAGGGCTTGGACGGATCCTCATTCTTGGCTAAAAACACCTATGGTAAAGGAGCAAATTGCGCCCCCTTCTGAAAATCCTACTCTTTTATCGATGGCTTGGAACACACTAATACGTTTAGTAGTAGCCAACGCCATGAGGAAGAGAGTCTTTCGGGTGAGGTTCCTCAGAGAAGTGGAATGAAGGGTTCAAAAGAGGGACCTGTCAGCCATTTCATCACTAAATCCAGGTTCCAGGACACAAGATCTTCCTTCCTTTGCTTGGACGTACTAAAGGACTTGATGAGGTTGTTGAGATCTGGGTTTGACGAAAGATCCAGGTCTCTGTGTTTAAAAACTGAGCTAAGCATAGCTTGATACCTCTTAATAGTGGAGGACAACAAATTCCTAGAGCTCCTCAGATAAAGGAGGAAATCTACAACTTGGGTCACAGACGCCTCAGAAGAAGAGATGTACCTGAGACACCAACTTCGGAAAAATGCCACTTAGCCTGGTAGATGTGGCTAGAAGATTGACGTCTGCATCTTATAATAGCCTCTGCAGCACGTCTTGAAAACCCTTTCACTTTTACAAGCTTCCAGACAGTCTGAAGCCTGTCAGGGCAAGAGCAGACACCCTTGAAGGTATCTCTTGAAGTGAGGTTGTTTGAGTAGACACAGTTTTTGAGGAAGGAGTCTCAGAAAGTCAACCAACAACTGCAGAAGGTACGGGAACCACTCTTTCAGGGGCCAGAACAGGATATGAGTGTCATCGTTACATTGCGACGAGCTCGAAATTTGTTCAGCACTTCCCTGACCATGCTGAAGGGCAGAAAGGCATAAAGATCCAAGCTGGACCAATCTTGTAACATGGTGTCTGTTGCCCATGCTAGAGGTTCCGGGACTGGAGAACAAAAGAGAGGAAGGTGATGGTTCCTTGAGGTGGCAAACAGGTCCAATGTTGGCCTGCCCTATAGTTTCCACAGATCCTGACAGACCAGGGAATCCAAGGTCCACTAGGTGGGAAGGACCTGCTTCCCACGGCTCAGCTCATCCACCAAAACATTTAGTTTGCCCTGAATAAATTGAGTGACCAGAATCATTTGAATTTCATCTGCCCACAAAAGATCTCTAGCTATCTGCCAGAGGAAAAAAGAATACAGTAAGTACTGCCTTCTTTTTGTATGTACGGTAAGGCCATAGTATTGTCTGCATGAACTACCACAATCTTGTTGTGAACTAAGGTCGAGAAGAACTGAAGTCCTAAGTGAATCGCTTTCAGCTCTTTGATGTTTATGTGAAGGTTCTGTTCTTCTGGGGACCATGTCATGGAAACTTCCTGATTCCCCAATAGGGCTCCCCAACCTAGGTCAGAGGCGTCTGAGTAGAAGTCTAGGTTGGGGCTCAGAGGATGAAGGGACTTTCCCTCCGAAAGTCTTTCTTCGGATAGCCACCACTGCAGGTCCAATTTGATCTCCGGGGTTACGGAAAAACTGTTGGTGTCCGGCTGTGTTTACCTGTCCCAGTTGGTCTTGAGGAAGAATTGCAGAACTCTCATATGAAGTCTACGCAACTTGACAAACGTCTTGATGGACACCAGAGTCCCCAGTAGGCTCGTCCACTGATGGGCCTAGCAAGACGAAAGGGCCAGAAACTTGTGGACTGTCTGAAGGCAGCTGGCGATTCTCTTAGGAGACAGAAAAGCCCAAAAAGTCAGAGAGTTGAGAGTCCTCCCCCAAATAGAGAATCTCTTGCGATGGGGTCATCTGGGACTTCCGAAGGTTGATGAGAATGCCCAGTTCCTGAGTAAGGAGAAGAATCTTGTGCAAGTCCTTTGTGCACTTTTCCTTCGAAGGGAATGAAAGAAGCCAGTCATCCAGGTACTGACTGACATTTATGCCTATTAAATGGAACCATTTTGCTAGAGGAGCAAGGACTTGACTGAACACCTGATGTGCCGCAAAGAGGCCGAAGCTAAGTGCCTGAAACTGGAAGATTTAGTCCTGGAAGATGAACCTTAAATACTTCCTGGAGTCCGGATGGCTGAGAATGTGGAAGTATGCATCTTGCATATCCAAGGTTATCATCCAATCATCCTGGTAAATGGATGAAAGGACTGACTGGGTCATCTCCATCTTGAACTTCGTCTTTCAGACAAACAGATGGAGAGCGCTTACATCGAGGACTGGTCTCCAACCCCCCGATGTTTTGGGGACCACAAAAAGACTCTTGTAGAAGCCCTCTGAGGTGATGTCCTCGACCTCTCCTATGGCTCTCTTTAGGATGAGGGAGGAGACCTCCTCCAGAAGAGCCGAATGTTTCTCTGAGCCTCCTGAGTAGGCCTTCAAGGCAATGGGAGAAGTGACTAAAGGGGGCTCTTCATGAACGAGATGGCGTAGCCTCCTTCAGAACCTTGATAATCCATGGTTCTGCTCCTCTGATCCTCCACCTCTCCCAAAACTCGAGAAATCTGGCACCTACTGGTGCTTGAAGGACTCCCTTCTCATTTCTTGGGCAAGGACTTGGTTGACCCCTTTTTGATGGATCTGGCAGAGAAGCAGACATTGGAGTGGGTCCTTGGCTGTGACCTGGGCTTACTCCCATGAAAGGGCTGCTGTTGAAGTGGAGAGGCCGCAGATGAATCCTTGGGGCGTTTGGAAGATTGCGACAGTAGAAACTGGGTACAGTAGACTTCTTTTGGAGGTCCAAAGCAATTTCCCTCACAGTGTCCTGAGGGAAGAGGTGATGATGATTCAACAGTGAAAACAAATGGGCCGATTTCTGGTTCTGAGTGACTCCTTTAGTTGTAAAGGAGCACCATAATTCTCTCTTCTTTAACTCTACCAAAGAGAAAAGAGCAGCAAGCACAAGAGAGCCATACCTGATGGTCTTGTCTGTGCAAGACAGGACTCCTAGCCAGTTCGAGGCAATGTCACCCACTAATTCCTTGAAATCCTCAATGAGGAGGTCCTTGGCAAGGAGGTCAAGTTCAGCTGATGAAAACATGATCTTCACCGACGAAAATGCATCGAGAAGGATCGATGAGGCTGGAGAAGTCCCCTTGGGGAGGAAGCAGCGACTCCCAAAAGGACCAAGCACGAGGGAGGAATGGCGAAGGACGCTTTGCCTTGCTCCCTCTTAGCAGAAAGCCAATTATTAACTTCCTTCAGTGCTTTCTTGGAAGAAGAGGAGAGCACCAGCTTGGGGAGCCTGGATTTGTCATCTGGATGGCTCCTCATCAAAAAGATCGATGCAGGTGAGACCGGGGCAGCTGGTGCAAAATGGTGGGAAGCTCGCCAGCAGATACTGAAGAGCTGCATAGGTCGGAGGAGGGGCAGGTTCTTGATCAAGCTCCTCTTCTCCTGAGGAGACTGGAGACAGAGTCGAATCATGAGCCATCTTGGAGACAGAGGGAGCTTTTGTCAGTAAGCTCATCACTTCAGACAAATGCTTTAAAATGGAGCCAAAGACGGTTCTCTTGATCCAAAGGAGAAGACCCACATCTGGAAATGGGCCCTTGTCACTCAGAAGCTGTTGATTGGTACTGAAGAGTTGACGCCGAGTAGTTGGGAGATGACACCGGGTGCTCAGGAGCTGGTGCCAGGTGCTCGGGAGCTGGCGCTGGGAGCTCGGGAAATGGCGCAGAGTGCTCTAGAGAAGCCAGGCACTTGGGCAATGATGACGGGCACCTGTGAGGGTTCATTGGCTGCTTGGGGGACAGGTAAGTGTGCTCAACAGCTGGGCGCACAGGAGAGAAGGCCTCTGGGCTGTCCCATGTGGAAGGTGGATGGTGGACCAGGTTGGGAACAATGGGATCCCCACAGCATAACTGCAGGAAGGCTATGGGCTGAGACTAGACTTCTTAGGCCGCTTACAGGCAATGGAGAATGGCAACCAACATCTGCATGTCTCTTCAATGGACGTGATGAATCAAGAAGGCGCTTGCAGTGCCTCCTATCTATGCCGGAATCCTCAGAACTGGAGGACAACTGATGAATGTCCAGAGATGCCTTTCCAGTACCCGTCTGCTGATACCTGGCAACGTGCAACAGAATTAACTGAGGGGGGGCGACTACCCATGGAAAAACCCCACTGGCTTCCCTTGGACTTCTGGTACATCTTTTCCCAGGTTCAGGGGAGCAGGACAAGGACCTTCATCTAAGAGAACTGGTGGGACGAGTAGCCACCTCCTCCACCTGCACAACACTATCACTCATCACTTTCTCAGCAAACACTTTATCCATCACTAATTTGAGAGATGCGCCTAACTCTGCCACTGTGTTCACAGCCAAATTGATCTTTTGATCAAACCTAGGCTCTATACTGGCAATGGCATTAGGGTTGGAAGCAAGGGAGCCAGGCATGGGAGTAGGTGGATGAATAGTAGGCGGGCTAGTAACAGGAGAAAAAACTGGAATAGGGTAAGAAGGAAAAGCAGGACTATCTTCTAACCTAGGTTTAGGTGTAGTTTCTGGGCTAAGTGAAGCTCGTCTCTCATCTCTTGAGGTTGCCTTCCTCTTCCTATCCCTTTCTAACTTATCTAGGTGAGATCTAAGTACTTTCCACTTTTTCTCATCCGAATCATTACATTCAGCGCAAGTTTTCTCCTTACTATACTCCTGGCCCCTACACTTACTGCAAATTGTATGTGAATCATAGGAAGATTAGTTAATCTGGTTTTACAACCTTCACTACAGTAGCAAAAAACAGAGTAACTAGAATCAGACATAATTAGTAACAAAAGCTAGAATGCTGATACAGCACTAAGAGCTAATAAGCTGATCAAAGCTTGAAGACTACTCAAAGTAAAGCGATAATACTTCACTGAAATCCAGTAAATACATCTGAAAACCAATGAAAAAGCTGCTGCAAACACCTGATGTTTAGTCGAGAGCAGGCAGAAACACAAGGTTATCTGCTAAGTCGTTCCCAGTATTCCCAATAGTGGGAGGGGCTAGTCACCTACACAAAACAATTGAAGCTCTACCGCAATTTAAAAAAAAAAGTTGCAGCGCGAGTTAGAAACTATGGCTATATAATTACTTGCTAAGTTACTTATATGAAATTAAGAATATAACATTGCTCGGTACCTGGTGCAGAAACTGTAGACTTCATATACTGTATACAGCAAGTGTGGTTAGATTGCCTCCACACAGAGTAGGTTGAAATTATGACTAAAACCATCATAAAGTTTTTCTGATCCACCTGTTTGAAGACAAATGCCTTGTCATTACAATTATGACACACAAGGTTGCACTGTCAGAGCTCTCACTTTATAGGTTTGGCATAGACAATACTATTGTCCTTAGCTCCACCCTCTGGTCCTTTACAAAGTAAAGACCTGCTCCTCTAAGGGCTCCTAATCCCTTGTCCTTGACTAAAGTTCTTTGGTTCTTGTCATCTCAATTTAGTGGTCCTAATACAACCACAATTCGCTGCTCCAGCTGACAGTTTTCTTGACTGCCTTGGTGTCAAAAGACAGGATTAGTTAACTTGGCTCTCTTAAATGGGGCCAGTGCTTTACCAACCACACCACTAACCATTACTGTACTGTATTTGCTATTGTCCCTTGGCCTATCATTCTTTGCAAAAATGAGGAATTGTTGAAGAAGGAATCTTTATTTTTCTGTTGGAACCCTAATATTAAAGACAAAAGATTTTGCCTCGTCCAGTTACAGTATTACAGATTAAACATGCCTGGTCTGGTCACTTCAGGTATCTAGGTGTCGCAGCTACCTTCTCACTATCCTTTCCTACACCCTACCATTAATTTCCAGGACATAGCAGTCGCCCTACATCCCATCCAATCATGGTTAAAACACCTCTAGTTCATGCAGTTACTAAACAGATGAATTTTTACCCCTCCTTATACACTGCTATTCCCTCAAGGAAATCTTTGATAAAACTGTTTTCCTTGATGTAATTTTTCTAATGGTTTATAACATAATTTGTTAAATTTCTTTGGCATTTCTGCCATAAATGCAGTTTTTACATTAGAATTTCTTCGTGTTTAGGGGTCATAACCCCAAAATAGTATACTCCAATACAGATGGCTACCATATAACCATTAGAATTTCACTAGCAACCAACAGAAAAACCAAATAGTGTTCAGAGGGATTGGGTAGAAACCAGAATTTCATCCTGTTAAATACTAAGTTTCTATTACAAAGGGCAGTCCTGTAAGTCCAGGTGGTTTATACAAATGATGATTTTTTAAGAAAGTTGGCAGAGGCTCATCAAGGACCTCAAAAGGATGTCATACGTAATGGCTACAAAGGACCTTAAAGAAGCAGGAAGGTCAGGTTGCTTACCTTTAGTAATGGCTTATGTTTTTTTTTGAGAGATGGCAACCTGCTCCTTGTAGACTCAGAATTCATGGTAATATGGACAATGAAAAGTGTTCCATTCTATGCAACACTGTTTCAAGCTGTCAAGTTCAGAAAATCATTGGATACAGTTGGCAAAAAACGGTTTCATAGTAAGATAAAATATTTCTAATGCTTTGGGATTCAGAAAAGATTATAAAAAGAAATCCATTTCCCCTACAGTATGTTAGGTGGCTGCAAAGCAGCAATGGAAGTGAAGGATTGTGTACTGATGGAACATTCTCCTTGAGCTGGTAACACTTGGAAAAATTTGACACTCACATGATAAACTGCAGTTTTTTCTGTGAAAGAGGAGATGGATTATTCAGTTTGCTGGGGACTTGCCACCCTAAAACAGATGTTGTCTTGATTCTTAATATACATTGTTATCTCTGTTAACAACCCCAAAGTGATGAAGACTTTCCTCTGAGTGCCCATTGAGTATCTAGTCTAAGAAGGGAAGTTGGAAGAGAATAAGGATTTTTCTATGGAATGCAAGTGGAAGCAGTCCACTTTAGAAAGTCCATTGACAACTCATACAACTGGGGACCAAGGGTTCACAGGTCCTTTAAGACAGGGGCTGAGACAGATTTTCCCTCACCAGGGAACAGGAGGATGTTGAGAGACAGAGAGAGAGAGAGAGAGAGAGAGAGAGAGAGAGAGAGAGAGAGAGAAGCCAAACTTGGTATGTATGGTAGATGTAATGTAGCAAAGTTGGAGACTGAGAAAGAAGTTAAACTTGGTATGCTGAGTAGCAAAGTTGAAGATTCATACAGAAATAAAACAGGGTATGGAGTGACAAAGTTGAGAATTAAGGAAGTTGTCAAACTTGGTGTACAGTGGTAGTGATTTCTACTTTCTGGAAACAAGGATCCAGCTCCTATGGAATGCAAAGCAAGGGTACCACAAGTTTCATTCAAAGCCTTTCAAGTCACTGAGCTTGGATCAGTGAGTGGAGGGGCTTGTGTCCAGGACAAAGGAGAAAATAAGGACCAAATATGGGAAGGTAAAATGGCAAGGCTATCAGTGTCATGCCAACAGAAAGGCCATTTAAAACAGGTGACAGGAAATCTCAGACCAAAAGATGACGTGCACATGACAATGGCAGAATGAATTTTGGCAGTCCACAAGGAACTGCTGCAAAACCTTCATCTGAGTTCAAGTCTAAGGGACAGATCATGGCCAGGTTAAAAAACTTTCATCATTGCAGCTTGGCTGCTGTGGCAATAGCTTTCACGTAAAGAGTTCATAAGCAGATCATGATTAGGAAATCATGAAATATCAAAGTGCAATTTACCTAGAATAATAGCAACTCCTGCAAAGGAATTACCTGCAAAAGTAATTCAGATAGCTGAAGTTAGAGGATGCCCATGAAAGAGAAAGGGAAGAATGTTTAGCTCTAAGATGATGAACAAGAAGTCCTGAAAAGTAAAACGATAGAAAAGAGGCCAAAGCCTACAACACTGAATATGAGCAAGGACTTGAGGAACAATCTGCATGGATTACACAGAGTAGAGTATAAGGTAGTCAACACCAAACATACAAAGGTGAATATTCTGCATGACTGAACTTGTCCTATGGGGAAAGGAAATTGAGGAAGAAGAGAGTGGAGCAATACAAGTGTAGTCTGTGCAAGTATAGTCTGCACAACATAATCCACAGCTTAAAAATTAAGTGTGTACAGAACAACCTACCATAAGACAACTGTGAGGTTAGCAAAAGAGAATGACTGCAAAAATCATAAGAAAAAAAGCACAGAAAAAGATGAGGAATGAGGTGAAAATATGGTACCATAATCAAATGTAATATTCAGACACTAGTGTGGCAAAATATATCAGTCGAATCAAGTTGCAATTTTACTACAGACTAAAAATATTGGCAGTGTTATTTAACAGGAGCCTGACCCATGTGGTAAATGAGGGTTGGAGATCCATAAGCAAGAGCATTCAAGTACAAAAGACCTATTTTAAATACTAAGATTAAATCTGCAGGAACGTTGGATTCGCAATTTTGGATGGAAATGAATATAAGGGTTAACAAGTCTAACTTAGGAAAGTGTGTATGAAAACTTATCAAAACTGAGAAAAGCACAGTGGAT
>NC_089749.1:30529051-30601551 GCF_040412425.1 Macrobrachium rosenbergii
TTGCGATTCCTTCGCATTCAGCCTGACAACTAGGTTTCTCAGCCAAGAGAGAGTAGGAGATATCTGTAGAGGGCTGCAAACCTGAAGCTGTGGAACTGTACATGCAGCTATCCTCAAACTCTGACCTGAGCACATCACTTCAAGGTAAAGATAAAAATATTAGGGAATCTTGTTATGATATTAAATATGAACTCCTAGTCATGACAATTTTAGAACATAATAATATAATATGCATAATTAATGAGAAAAATATTAACACAAAGAAAACATAATAATATAATATGCATAATTAATGAGAAAAATATTAACACAAAGAAATCCATCTTGAGAGCTCTTCATATACCTGTACAGTATATGTATAAATTAAGTACTTGGATGAAAATGTATGCATAGAAGAGACATTAATGCATGAATGTTTGTGTTACCTCTCAACTCCATTTATTTTGACCAGATACACCACAGGGCCTGTGTAAGGGCAAGTGTAATTCCAGTTCAAAGTAACAGATGTGCTGGTTATTTCTGGTGTAATTTCAGGTCTCCCTGGAGCTGTAATGAGAATTAGCAAAATATGCAGGTTAGAACTTAACAACAATCTTGAAAAAAAAGTGTATGCATATGTTTCAGACAGTCTGGCACATAAGGAAAAAGTACAATTGTAATTTATAAACAGTATATTCCCACCATCACGGGGAGAATAGTGCATGATTGGCAGTAGTCATGAGGAAAACATTTTTCTACTCTAGAAGCAAAAAATGACCGAGATGAGATTGCCAGAACTGAACTGGTTGCCCCTGCTAAAAGAGAAATTTGCTTGTTAATACCTTGTGCAATACTTGATTATGTGGGGGTTGCTGAGAAGCTTTCATCCTCACAGAGTCCAGGAGCAAACCTAGATACCTTTCTAGTGTTTGGGAAAGAGATCAGGTTTCTTCAAATTTACCACAATGCCTAGTATTATGCAAAAGTCCAGAACATGATCCTTTCCCTGAATTTGATGCTGACTTGACAAAGCTGGGATTAACCAATCATCAATCCTTCCAAGTCTTGATTAATTAGTATCTGAAAGTATGCATCCTGAAGATCTGTTGTAATCATGAAGCCTCCCTCTCAGACTAAAGCTAACATAGAACAAGGGTCTCCATCTTGAAAGGAGTCTGTTGAACATACTTCAAGAGAGACAGATCGATTACCAGTCTCCATTCCCTGGTCATTTTCTCTACTAGGGATAAATGGCTGTAGAAGTCTGGAGATGGCCAGTTCACCACTACAGCATCTTTCTCCATCATTTTTACCTCTTCTGTTAGGAAAAGAGGGAACTGAGTTGGATTGTTGGGGGCCGGATCCCTTGAATGGTATCCTGTTACATCTTTGAGAACTGACACCAACTAGGGCTCCTCTCCTAGTTACTGCCACTTGGTCCATGTGTGAGAGAGGCGACCCCTCTACTCATGGCAGTGGAAGATGGGGACAACCAACCTTATGAATTTCCTAGCTTCTTGGTTTTACTCCTCTCCTAAGTGGGGCTATAATGGGAAGTCAAAAGAGCTGGTGAGGCTGAAAGGACTGGGAAGCCACGAAACCACTCAATGGGCAGACACAGCCACAGACTCTTAAGTCATTCAACACCAAGACATTGATGGCTAGGCTTTTCTTCTTGAAGTCTTTCAAGGGGCTGGTCATTAGTCAGTTGATAGACTGATGGCTCAGATTGCAATATTTCTTCTATCATGAAAGTGGTTGGGGAGGGGGTTTGCTCCAACTGCTGGAGGCAAAAGAACTACCAGGTCTGCAAACCAAGTTGCTCTCCTCCTCCGAAACACCACAGGCCAACAGTGACCAAGACAGTATTAAGGAAGATATACCTCTGGAAGGCCACCCACAGACAACTCTGGAGACATGACCACAGGCCAGCTAGCAATGAGGTCACCCTTCCCAGATTATTATATTCACGAATGAACACAAAAACCTCTTGAAAATGCCCTATTGTCATTATGGGCTCCAGAGGGGAAGCGCCTTCCAAGGTTACAGGGTCCCCTAAGGAATAAGTTGACCTCTCATCAGTCATAGAAAAGGACTCTTGAGGACCAGAACCTATGACATTCTGATCTTTTCTGGAAGAGCTAGGGGGAGTATGACCATATTCTGGAGTGGAGACATTCCTTGAGCTGTTGTTTCTATTAATGTTGGCAGATTCAGAATGAGACCAAGAGTTGGTTGCTCGGCTCTCAACCTGAGTACAAGGAGAAACATGAGCATGAGAGGTAGAAGGAATCTCTCTCATAAGAGAATGCTCTAGGTTAGGACAAGAAGGAGCTAGACCACCTCTTGTCATCTATAGTCAGGAACCTCTCATGTACTGGATAGTAGTTGTGCCTACCCCTATCCCCCCAAGACTCCCTCAAAAACCACCCAGTCTCAAGACCAGGCACAGGCGAGAGAGAGAGAGAGAGAGAGAGAGAGAGAGAGAGAGAGAGAGAGAGAGAGAGAGAGAGAGAGAGAGAGAGAGAATCCTCAAGATGAAGGGGATGAGCTCTCCTCTTGTGTACACTGGAGTGTGTATGAGAATGTCGTCTTCGCAATGATTGATGTCTTAAAAATGTTCCATCACAGCTATGCTCCCTGGATCATTATCACCATTCCGACTTCCTACAAAAGGTTTACATTTTCCCTTTCTACATTTACATCTGTGTGAGGAATGAGTTCGTGAAAAGGAAGATAATGATCGATACCATGATGATGATGAGGAAGAAGAGGAGGAGGAAGAAGACCTTCTCCTTATCCTCTTATCATGAAGCACCTTAGCTGTCCAATAACCAGAAATCGCAGAGGAAAGTACTAAAAATGTGGGCTTGTAAGGAGGAAGATAGGCAGGAATGACCATCAGCATTGCACAAGCTGTGGCAGAGTTTTTCTTAGTATCTCTCAGTTCTGAAGTTTTCTCTACACTTTTATGATCCCTGAATCTCACAATTTTCTTTAATTTTAATATAAAGGCTAATCACTTCCATCAGATTTTTGGTCCAGTCTTAAAAATTTGTTTCTTTAGTTTTTATCATTAAGTTCAAGCTCAATTGTGTTATCTGGATTAGTGCCATCATCACAAAAAAATATTCTTGCATAAATTTAAACACTGCAACTACATATCCTAATACAGTACCATCATGCTGCTACGAAACGAGGAACTCATATCATCAGAATCTGAAGTATAAAACCACCCAAGAAAATAATGTTAAAAGCTTGCCTTTAAAGTGTAGGAAGAGGCCCACTTTTTTACAAAGACCATGCCAAGGAAATCATTATCATGTCTTTTCACATTGATTTCTACCTTCATGGGGTCATATCTGAAATAAGTTCTCAACCCTCTCTTCTGTCCTAAGCTGTTTTAGCTTGGACTATCACGTATAGTTCTTCATCTATAACCTTTTATCCAAGATCATGATAAGAATGAGGAAAATATTTTTGTGAAAGAGGTTAGACACATCCAAACTTAGGCAAAGACATGAAAACCATTAACATGTATTAGGCATGAATTTTCTGTCGTGATTTCCTAGCACCAAAAGAAATTACAATATAAAACAAAAAGGTTTGCTTTTCTCTTGAAAAGTTTTAATCTGGGACATTTTTTATATTTTTTTCTTGCTTCACCAATGTTTCTGTATGAATTTTAATAGTTAACCCATTTTTACTATGTAGATAACCCTCCCAAATTTCTAAATTATTAAATATGTTCTTCCTTTGCTAGCTGTACATGCCCTGATACAACCTTGCTGACCTACCCAAGTGAACCTATTTTCTTTCAAATAACCACTGAGCATCATTACCATACAAACATTTTCTCTTGGAGAAGGTATTTCATAAGTAACCTTTAGATTATCTCAACTCAGATTACCCATAACTCAACATTATCCTTGGGGACCAAAGATGTATGTATAATATATACAGATTTCATAAAAATGAAAAACTGCACTGCGATGGTTAGAAATGCTGTGGGCCTAAAGAAGTAAAGAAACTTCTTACACTTATAAACGGGCTGAGAAAGGGTTTTTTTGGGGGGTGGGAGGCCAGGGAAAGAGTTTCCAGGGTAAGTGGGTGGAAAGGCTGGGCAGGATGGGAGGCGAGTGGTTGGAAACAGTGCAGGGAGAGAGAAGTGTAAGTAATGCTGCTGTCAGGAATAAGCACACAGAGAAATGGTTATTGCGGGGAGAGGTGGCCAGGGATGGAGTGGTGAGGCCATGCAGGATGGGGTGGAGAGGGGTAGGCAGGCATTTGATTTCTTGAGAGCTTTTATTTTGCTTTATGTTTTTCACATTTTATTAAAGCAAATTAACTTGTAATAAAATAGTCATGCACAATGAGAGAGAGAGAGAGAGAGAGAGAGAGAGAGAGAGAGAGAGAGAGAGAGAGAGAGAGAGAGAGAGAGCAGCTCAACATGCTGCCAACATCTAGGACAAATTTCAAGATGAAATTTGCATTATAAATATTTTTATTAATATTTTACTGTGGGCGTGCCATGTCCCATGCAGGGAGATGCACCACATGTAAATATGACACATCAAAATAGCGTAAAATTTATACTTCTGAGCTCGGCCCCATGTCACCCGGTGAAATTCCATTACTAACTCGAATTTCTAGGTATAAATATTGCTAAATATACCAGAGAAAAAAGCTTTCAGGAATGCTGGAGTTACTACCCCCAGATCGAGCGTCTTCTAATGAAGACGTCAGTATAACCAAGGGTGAGTGAAGGAATCACAACCATAGAGCCACACTCTATAGACATCCCTATGTCAATATCCCTGAGAAGAGTGAGGGGCCGTACCAGTGTCCACGCTCCCCAGCCCGCCACGCGGCGACTCCAGCGCCATCTGAACTCATTCCATTTCTAGCACTTGTTTTGATCGCAGATTTGTTTGTGGCTTGTGTTTTTTGACGTGATTTGCCTTTATTTCACCATGTCGTCAAGCACCTTTACTGTTTCCAAGTTAAGTACCATATTCTTGTGGGGTTTTTATGATAAGTTTGGCTGTTTTACATCGTATTTAGATATTATACGTGAATCTTGTTGGGACGCTGCGGCGCCCCTTTGTCAGCCATGTCGACGCGGGTTCGCTTCGTTCAGCTTGTTCTGTTCGGGCTTCTCTTGGTCGGTTACATTATTTATCATTCCCCCCATAGGATTCATCCTGGTGGTCTTGCCTGGGTTGGGTCTTTGGGATATCCTCTAAAGTTAATTTCGTAGAACTTCCCATCATAGGAGTTCTTACATTTAGGGTTCCCGAAGTATTTTCCGCCTAGGTATCTCCCCGGGATGTTTTCCCTATTAATTATGGTCATTATAGATTTCTATTATGTTTGTGCTTGATGTCATGTTTTATTATATTTAAATCTTATCATTATTACCGCGAGCGTCAGGTACAGTCCTATCTGTTTACTTCCTGTCGCTTTGTTGGTTAGGCTACGTGCCAAGCACAAGCCGATATCAATGTCTAGTGTATATATTTAGTAATGGTGGTTATTTATTTATTATTTATTTATTATTTCTGGTTAACATCCCTGTCCTAGCCCTGCCTAGTGCAAGGTTAGGCTTTCCTGGTAGCCTATTTGGCCTCCCTCTCTCCCTTGTATCCTGGAGTAGGTTAGGTGAGAGGAGGGGATCAGCAGATGGAGGGAGCTTCTGTTGTTGTTCCGTCCACCGACCGTTGTTTGGGTGGTGGAGTGAGACCCCATTGTCCTTCCCCTTCTTTTCGGAGGGGTAGAGGTTTTTCCCTTGGGTGTGTCTCCTCCACGCTATTTTAGCATTCCCTTACCATATGGTTCTGGCTGGCCTTCAACACAGGTTTTTCTCTCCCTGTTGGTTCTACATCCCTCCCTTTCATTCTCCCCTTCGTATTTTATAGACTGTGTCTATTACAAGATGTTTGAGTGGGGGTCGTAGGCTACTTCCTTTTCCCTTCCTGTTAGGGCAGGCCTAGAGCTCTCCCTACTTGGGTATCACTTTACCTAGTACGGCCTGGGATTTCAGTTGAGATGGGTACACGTCTTCCCTAGTCTCCTGTTTTCCTCTTCTCTGGTCTAAGCCCTTCCTTACTTAGCTTTTCCCCCTTCCCTAGCCTACCCTAAGTCAATTCCTTGTCATCTCTCATGGTGTGACATCAGTCCCCGATGTTCTCCCCGAGTGCTTGGGTCCTCCCTGGTGGAGGGATTCGCTCCCTCCCAGGGATGGTTCCTGGTGACAACCGTCTTGACTTTATGTTTCGTTTACCCGCTCTCCTCGGATCGAGTGGGTCTTCGAACATTTTCAGGGTTATCCTTCCCCCTCCCATCATCCCTGGTCCTCCCTTTGCCTCCCGCATTCGCCTCGGCGTCTGGGTCATTCTAGTCAGAATTGATTGGCGCGTACACCTGCCCATGTGGGTCCAGTTGTGTTCTGCCTCTTCCTTCTTGTGTACCCTAGCAATAGAGGCTTGGGATCTCCGGTAGTAATGGTTCCAGACTTCGGGGGACTCTACCTCATAGTGGCGTTGTTAACTAGTTTCTTTACCACCCTCTATGTGTATACACTTGTTACTGGTCCCCAGCGGCTTAACCCCGCCGTCGGGTTGATATGTTTGCTTTAATCTTATATCAGAGTCCGGTGATCCTTCCCTTGGGTTCCGCCGGTTTCATTACTGGCGGTCCTTGTGGTGAGGGTCCTGTCGATTCAACTCTCTCGTTCCGCTGGAGTATTCCGGCAGTCGGGAGGTTTTCTGTTTACCATATGTTTGTTGCTGGTCCCCGACGGCTTAACCCTGCCGTAGGGTTGATATATGACTGTTGCTGGTCCCCGGCGGCTTAACCCCGCCGTCGGGTTGTTATATGTTTGATTTCTTTAATATTATATCAGAGTCCGGTGATCCTTCCCTTGGGTTCCGCCGTTTTTATTTCTGGCGTTCCTTGTGGTAAGGGTCCCGTTGATTCAACTCTCTCGTTCCGCCGGAGTATTCCGGCAGTCGGGAGATTTTTCGCTTGCCATGTGTTTGCTACTGCTCCCTGGCGGCTTAACCCCGCCGTCGGGTTGAGAATTTTACTTTAATTTTATTTTAGTCCGGTGATCCTTCCCTTAGGTTCCGCCGTTTTTATTACTGGCGTTCCTGGTGGTGAGAGTCCCGTTGATTCATCTCTCTCGTTCCGCCGGAAAATTCCGGCAGTCGGGAGGTGATGCTTACCATATGTTTGTTACTGTCCCCCGGCGGCTTAACCCCGCCGTCGGGTTGATTTGTTTACTTTAAGTTTCTTTGCTTAGTAGGTCCGTCTCTGACTGGGTTTTTCATTCCACTGGAGTTCTCCGGTAGCATGGTATGAAAATACTTATCCCTACATAGTTTAAGTTTCTTAGAGTGGTAGATTCATGTACTTTTCACACTTACAGACTGTTCGTTGTGAGGAGCCCGGATGTGCCGCCATCCTCCACCAACCCTACGGGCATGTGGTGTGCCGGACTCATGCTGGCTGTGCAATCCGGCTTGATGACTTGATCGTCTGGCATCCGGACGGCTGTGAGGTTTGCTTCGCATCGTATGGATGTCTCCAGGACGAGTCGGTAAGCTAATTACTTCCGCTTTACCACATTAGTCAGAGTTTGTTATTTGGTCACATTTGGCTCTTATTTAAACACGGTATTAGCCCTTCTTTGACACTCTGCCCCCTTTCAGGTTGACGAGTCCTTCAAGAAAGAGGCCTTGGGGTCTCTCCGCGCTTGGGTAGCTGGGTTCAGGAGGAATGTCCCGTCAGGGAAACCCTATATCCTCGATGAAAAGCTGAGGGACCTGCTTTATCCCAGCGCCCGGATCACTGCGGCCGTACCTTCTGATGTGGCCGCACCTATCATCGACCAGATCCGGGCCGCGACCCAGCCCTTGCAAGGGGACCCCCTACACTTGGGGGATTACAGAGTCGTCGCTGCGCTCGACCTGGATCTCGAGCCGATGATCACCGAGCAGGACCAGGGGGTAGGTATTGAGGTAAGTGAGGCAGT
This sequence comes from Macrobrachium rosenbergii, assembly GCF_040412425.1. Taxonomy (NCBI): domain Eukaryota; kingdom Metazoa; phylum Arthropoda; class Malacostraca; order Decapoda; family Palaemonidae; genus Macrobrachium; species Macrobrachium rosenbergii. The sequence goes on from NC_089749.1 coordinate 30,537,066, forward strand.
GGGGGCAGGCGCCCTCCTTAATCCCCCTCCTTCATCATCCTCTTCCTTTCAGGCCTTCACCAACCCTGCTATCTTGAGGGACAGAGTTCAGTCTACTGTCCCCAAGTTGAAGTCGTCGTTGAAGGCGAAGGGCTACAAGTCCTCGTCTTCACGAAAAGCCTCTCCTTACCCCGCGTCGAAGCCAAAGGGTGCTGACCCTTTGCCTTCCGGGAGCAAACTGAGTACCCCGGGCAAAGGAGCGAGTAGATGGGCGTCCAAGTCCAGCCCTCCTCGCCAGCCTGCCTTTGACCCGGAGGCGTTTGCAGGGATATTGTTCAAGAGGTTCTCCACGGAGGTAGACACAAAACTAGATAAGCTTACTGAGAAGCTTCAAGATCATGAGAAGCTGATCGCTGATTTGTCGCGCTCCGGTGGTGCCGGGGTGCACTATCAGTTCCCCGACACCGCTGCCCTCCCTCCTTTTGACGTAAGGAACCCATGGCGGGTTGCTCTTCGTGCTGTCCAGCATGAAGGCACCTTGACCATTGAAGGCCTAGGTACCAGGCGTCTAGAAGAACTGGAGTTCTTCCCGGCTGATCTCTTGCCCCCCTACCCAGGCTTCGTTAGGCTGACGGAGGAAGCCTGGGTACGCTCAATTGAGGTCCCTACGGAGACGGTGATTTTCCCTAGGGATCAGGCGCAATCCGTTCTCCTGCGCACTTTTACCGGGTGGCAGGCGGAGGACACGGAGTTGACCCCCTTCAAGGGCAGCTTAAATATGTTTTCTCTTGGTGGTAGGCTACCCACCCCCTGTCTGAACAAAGTTGCTATTGCAACCGCTCAGGCTTGCTGGGAAGGCAAACCCTTGCCTCAGCTCCGGGAATTAGACCCTACATCTCTAATCTTCCCCGGGGGTGACGAGTTCTGGAGGAACGCTCCGTCCACTTTACTGTCGGTAAATTGGACGCAGATTGCGCGTCAAACCAGTTCAGAGAGCAGCTTCCTAAGCTCACAGAAGCTCTCCTGAAGGCTGAGTTCGAAGCACGGTGTCGGTTGAGCCGGTCTTTGAACTCGCTGTGCCTGTCAGAAGCAACCGCCGTCTCCTTTTCAGAGGAACCATTGTTTCAGGTTCTGACTAAATCCCTGTTAGCAGGGTTTCAGTCGGACCTGTTCGACTTCATGGTAGCAAAGATGAACTGCCGTAAGTTCATCTTCGCTGATGCCACCATTCGTCTTGAACCTGACAGGCTCATGAGGAGTTCTTTCTGGGGAACCAACCTTTTCCCAGACGATGAAGTCTCCAGTGTCCTGAGCAAAGCAACCAGGACCAACCAAAGTCTGCGCTCCCGGTGGGGTATCTCCGCTCTTAAGCGGAAGACCTCCGAGTTTAGTGGTTCCCAGAATAGGCCCGGGAAACGTTACAGGAAGCGCAGGAGACCCCAACATCAGGCGGTTGTTCAGGCAGTCCCGTTCTCAACGGTGAGCCAACCATCCACCTCCAAGGCCCAACCCCAACAGTATGTGCTGGTTCAACCAGCCCAACCCCTTGCTGCACCTACGTATGTCTCCTCGCGCATACAACCCTACCTATGAGGGCCGTGGGGTTTTCAACGGTCTTAATAGGAGCGCAAGGGGGTAGAGGTCGAGCCCCCTTCAGAGGCAGGGCTGAGCCTGTCTTCCGGAGGAAAAGTGGCCATGGTAGAGGAAGCAAATCTGCTTCCTCTCACTGAGACCAGTTAGGTGGGTGAACACCTTTACTGGTTCAGAGACCAGAGGCCCTTCAGTCCCTGGACACACAGTATCGTGTCCAAAGGTCTGGGTTGGAACTGGATCAGGGGTCCCCCTCCCATGACCAGATTTTACCATCCTTCCTCCAAAAGCCCTACAGGTCTTGGTGACGGAACTACTCAATAAATGAGCTATAAAGAAAGTGAGGCACCTCAAGTTTCAAGGCAGGCTTTTCACTGTCCCCAAGAAAGTTTCCGGCCGGCAAATAGTGATTCTAGATGACCGAGTTCTTGGGGTCGTTCGGCTTTCAATTGAACAAGGAAAAGTCCCGCCTGACTCTGGAGTCTCGGTTTCAGTGGCTGGGTATCAAGTGGGACCTAACCTCGTACAGGTTATCTCTTCCGCCGGCCAAGCGGAAGGAAATCTAATTCTACCAGAAAGTCCCTGAAAGTAACCTTCCGCAGGACTTAAGAGAGGTTTCTCGGCCCTCTTAAGTTTGCTTCAGTGACAGACCTGCTCTTAAAAGCGAGCTTAAAGACATCAGTTTCAGAGACAGAGTCCCTCTTCCCCTCAAATCCTTGAGAGTAGACCCCGCCCGTGGGCCACATCCAGGGTCTCTCGAAGCCTGTTCCACTTCAATTCCCCCTTCCGGCTCTGGTTATACACTCAGACGCTTCTTTAAGCGGCTGGGGAGGTTATTCACCACAACAAAAAGTCTAAGGGATATGGTCTACAATGTTCCAACAGTTTCATATAAACACCTTGGAAGCTGTGGCAGTGTTTCTAATTCTCAAGAAACTACGCCCCACGCCAGTTTCACATCAGGCTGGTGTTGGGCAGCACAGTGGTGGTTCGTTGCTTCAAAAGGGGCAGCTCCAAATCAGGTCGCGTTAACCAGGTGGTGCTAGCTACCTTCTCCCTGGCGAACAAGCACGGCTGGCATTTGTCAGCCACCCATCTATCGGGGGTGCGGAACATAGTGGCGGTCTCCCTGTCCAGGACTACTCCATTGGACGCGGGGTGGTCTCTGGGCGGGGAATCGTTCAATTGAATTTGCCGCCGGGTTCCAGGGCTCCAGGTGGATCTGTTCACTGCAAAGAACAATTACAAGCTTCCCTGATACTTGGCTCCCAACCCGGATCCTCAGACCTTTGCCACAGATACGATGTCCATAGTTTGGAACTGTTGGGAGAAGGTGTACTTGTTTCCCCCAATAAACTTGTTCTTGAGAGTACTGCACAAACTCAGGTCATTCAAGGGCCATCTAGCTCTAGTAGCCCCTTATTGGCCAAAGAGCAACTGGTTCCCTCTGCTCCAGGAACTCAAGTTGCGGTGTTATCAGATACCCAAATCCAGTCTGACCCAAGTAGTACAAACAAAGGCTGTGTCTGCTTTCTTAAGAATTCAGAATGCCCGGGCTTTACGGACCTTATAATGTTTGCCGCAAAAAAGGGAGCAAACATTGACCCCGTCAACACTCCGCTTCTAGAATCTGATAAGGGAGATTATACTCTCAGAAAGTATGATGCATAGCAGCAAAGAACTAACATCTTTCTTGAAGGCATCTGAAGCTCAAACTGTGGCTACTAACCTAACGGTTACTTTCTTTAGATCATTGTTTGAAAAATGCCTCGCCCCGGCCACTATTGATGTAGCTAAATCAGCCTTATAGTAGGTACTTCTGATTAGCTTAGCTTCAGTTGCCAGAATTTCAAAGCTATCGGCTCTCGCTAGAGGTGATGATCATGTTGATTTCTTTAATATCCCATCCGGAGAGGTCCTCCTTTCCCTGATCACAGGTTCCTAGCTAAAATGAAGACCCTCAGGACAGGTGGTCCCCTAGAAGGTGGTGTCTCTCCTTAGGACCAATCCTTATCTCCATTATATACATTAAAGTCTTATCTACAAAGAACTCCACAGTATAAGTCGGGTCCTCTTTTATCAGGAAAGGGTGGAACTCTTTCGTTGAGTCCCAAAGGTTCACGTGCAGTGGCTACCTTTACTATCTATTTTCATAATATGAATTTTGCTTAACTTACCGAGTATATGGGATAGAAATCACCTCTAGCGTTTAAACCACTATTTAAATCACTCGAAGCCCTGAAATTTTCTGCGGTGGCTGTGGGGAGTGTCATCTCCTCATTTTAATTATCCTTATCCTTTTCCTTTCCCCCCGCCCGCCTGCCTCATTTATTTCTCTACCTGCCTTTCTGGATCGATCATGCCTCGCTGCCTTGCTCCTCATACTCGATACTGGTATACCTGATTATTGCTTGTCTTGTGATTTGGATTTGATATGTTGTGGATTTAGATTTAGTCAGAGGTACTGAAGCGGTTTTTATTTTGCTTCATGTACCTCATATATTTTTGTCTTTCAATTGTATCTCATTGCTTTTAGGTTTAAGTTTGTAATTACTGGTTATTCTATTGAATTATAGGGGCCTTTTATTTTCCCCTATTGTACTATATGTTAGTGTTTCTACCTTGTTCATAGGTTAAGTTTGCTATTTCATTGTACCCTTTTGATGTGAGGTGTATTATGTCACCAGTATTTACCTATAGTTAAGCCCAATTTTCATTGTTGAGATATTTTTATTAAATCTATTTTTCCATAGCATGTGTGTCTTTCCAGTTACCTTTTGTATTCTGTTGTAGCTTTGCAGTCTTGGCATGATTCTCTGACACTATTTCACCGGGTGACACGGGGCCGAGCTCAGAAAAGGGATTTTGACAAAGGAAAAATCTATTTGAGGGAGGCCCCGTGTCACCCGGTGACCCCCCCTAGAATATTTTGAGGTACAGGTTCGCCACCCCTACTGGCTCATGCCAAGCCTGGGGATGGTGCTAGTCTGGAATGAGTTCAGATGGCGCTGGAGTCGCCGCGTGGCGGGCTGGGGAGCGTGGGCGCTGGTACGGCCCCTCACTCTTCTCAGGGATATTGACATAGGGATGTCTATAGAGTGTGGCTCTGTGGTTGTGATTCCTTCACTCACCCTTGGTTATACCGACGTCTTCATTAGAAGACGCTCGATCTGGGGTAGTAACTCCAGCATTCCTGAAAGCTTTTTCTCTGGTATATTTAGCAATATTTAGAAATTCGAAATTCGAGTTAGTAATGGAATTTCACCGGGTGACACAGGGCCTCCCTCAGAAATAGATTTTTCCTTTGTCAAAATCCCTTATTTCTATAATAAAAATATTTCTCTATTGAAAATCTTGTATACTGGCAACTTCACCTATTCAGTCCATGAAACAACAGCTTTCAAGGTTACTGCGAAACAGTTACTGAAGGCATTTTTTGGAAGAATATTTAGAATTTTCTTTTTCTATCATGCATACTCAGTGATAATTATAAAAAAGTCAACTGAAAATATCCTATGAAAATTATGACAAAACACCAAGACATAAAAAGTGAGAAATGGTGAGAGGAAGTGTGTGCGTGTGTATGTGTGTGTGTAATTGGAATGTAAAATTTAGGCCAAGGGCCAAGCACTAAGACCTATATGATATATTTTTTAAACCTATTCTCACGGAACAAGCCCACAGGAGCAATTGACTTGAATCCAAAGAAAATGGTGTTTATTAGGAAGAAGTAAAAGGAGGTAAAGGGAAATACATAAAGAAGAGATCCCACTTATTAAAAAAGAGAAATATAAAATAATAAAGAGATAAAAATGTCTTAAAATGCAAGAATACTATTAGGGTAGTAATGCATTGCATCTTCGCTTGAGCATCTGAAGTTCCAATTGCCCAACATCCTTTGGGAGGCTGTTCCAAAGTCCAGCTGTGTGAGGAATAAACGACCTCTGGAACTGAGAAGTTCGACAGCACGACACATTTACTGAATATCTGTACTGCTGTTCAGTGAATCTGGTTGCTCTCGGCAGGTATAGGGGATCAGGGGTCAATTGTGAATGTGAAAGATCTCGTTGAAATACTACTTAAGAAAAAGTGACAAACAAGAGTCGATCTAAAAGAGATAAATCTCTGGCAGAAGCAGACATCCACACCAGTGAACAGTATTCTAGTAAAGAAAGCACAAATGACCTAAAACAGGTTGCACTGATTTTATCACTAATAAATACATGAGATCTATACGAGATCTGCTAATCAATAATGCTTTTGTTTTACTGGAGTTCAGCCTCATACCCCACCGACTACACCATTTACTACTCTGGTCCATGTCCAGATTGAGGCTACAGGCAGCTTTATTTCTCATAAGTGGAGACTTTACTACACCCACAAGTGTTGCATCATCGCCATACTGCACAATCTTGTTTTCCAGGCCAACAACCATATCACTTGTATACACTAAAAATAACAGTGGACCAAGAACACTACCCTGTAGAACTCCAGACACAAGAGGTCTTGGTTCATTAAAGATCCTGTCTAAAGCAGCTCACTGCTGCCTACCTGTAAAGAAATCTTGAAGTAATCCGAAAACACATCCACCACTCCAAGATTCTGAAGTTTATAAATAAGTGCCTTGCGATTTACTAAATTAATAGCAGCACTAAAATCTATTTGAATTACTCTGCACTCAAAACCCTTATCAAGGTTCCCTTGCAAATAGCAAGTCAAGTCTAAAAGAGCATCACAGGTACTTAACTGCTTCCTATATGCATACAGTACTGACTATCAGATAAAAATCCTTTAGATTCCACATACTTATACAATGGTTTGAAAATAAGAACAGAGATTGGCCTGTGGTTACTGCAGTCAACAGATATGCCACTCTTTGGAACACGCACTGTATTACTAAGCTTGCGCTCATCTGCAAAGATACTATGTTGGCATGAAAATATATAGAATATATATCTATATATATATATATATATATATATATATATATATATATATATATATATATATATATATATATATATATATATATATATCTGTATAAAATATATATAATAAATATCTTGGAGGTGACACACAAACTTTTTTTAAAAACATAGGGAAGAAACCATCAGGATCTTCACCCCAACTATCAAGATTATCCAGAATTTTCTTAACATCCCTGGAGCAAAATGCAAATATTGTAAGAACAGGTTCAAGATGACAAGTATCAGGGCAAAGGACATCCTCAGCTGATTGCTTAGCTTCAAAAGCTAGATGAAGCAGTTCAGCCTTTTCCCTAGGGCCAGTAACCAAGCTACCATCATCTGTTAGTGGCTGAATAGAAGACGAGCCTGACCCAAAGATAGATGATGCCAACTTGGTCCACCACAAATGAGGCTGAGTAATTCCTTCAAGTTTCCTCTTCAAAGAATTATTGTAATTTCTCTCGGCTGTGTGGTAAGTTCTATTCGTAGCATGGTGAGACTCAACAAAAATGGTGTACAATGATTTTCATTTGAACGATTTTGTCTCCACACTGAATTTGGTCTATTTGTCACGGTAGGCTCGTCTACATGTATCATCAAACCATGGCTGGTCATTTGTCCTAAATATGACGACCTTTCTGGGGACATATCTTATTAAAATAGCCATCAGCATTCCATTTAACTTCTTATTGGGATCAAGAACTAATACAGCATCTGAAATATTAACTGCCTGACAAGCTTCAATAATGTGATCCCAACTGGCTCTGAATTTTAGCCAGACTCTTTTTCCAATGGTGTTATTACGAATATACTGACTAACAAATATGTCCATCTCAATAGTGCAATGATCAAAAGTGCCTATACATTCACAGACCTTGGATCTGACAATGCATAGATGGAACATCTGTGAATATAAGGTTTAATCTATTACCAGAAATGAGCGTGAGTTCCTCGATTAGTTGAATAAAATTGGAGGATACCCAGAACTCAAGAGTAAACTAGACATATTGATCTGTGGAATTTGAATTTAGCCACTCACTATGCTTTACATGAAAGTCTCAACAAATAACGAATAAAGCTTTTGAATCCTGTGAATGAGCCATACTAATCCTCTCCAAGAGACAGTCATATATATATAATAGTCGGTATTTGGATTGCGGTAAACAGCAAATATGTATACACTGTATAGAACTTACTGAAAATTTTAAAACAAAAACTTCAAGGCGACTACACTCCAAATTTTTCTGACGATAAATAGGTCGTCCAGACTTAGTGTGTACCAGGATTAATAGAGTACAGGGTTAGACCGTCCCGGTGTTACTGCGCATGTTTGTGACATCACTGGTAGGCAACCATAGAAGAAAACCAGGAAAACAAGGAAATGAAGGGTCACTGTGGGAAATGTTTGCCCACACACATTCTCTCTCTCTCTCTCTTTTTCACGACCTTAGGTGAGAGAGGTCCCGTTAATCTCCAGGTACTGCTGAATTAAAGGACTGAATAACCCTCCATGTCTTTTTATTGCCATATGGCTAATGCAGTATGTGTGTATATATATATATATATATATATATATATATATATATATATATATATATATATATATATATATATATATATATATTTTTTTTTTCTTTGACAGTTAACTATCATCAGAGACCCACATCATTCAACATAAAAAAAGGATGAGAAAATTCTGTTTAAATTTTATGCTGTATAATCAAAGTACACAAAGAAACAAGAAATCAAGTAAAACTGTTTAAAGCTTTATTATGAAAGTGGCTATTTTATTAGTTCTGCATATTTTCTCTTTTGACTTCTCTCAGAAGAGATGTTTCTGTTTAGAACTGGTCGGGTCGTCAAGATTGAAAGGACTGACCTCCTTAATCCAGATTAAGAGAGCTTCCTCTTTCTTCACTCTGGTAAAGTCAAATACTGACTGATGACCATTCTTTATCTTAACCTCGACCAAATGGAGCCACATGACGTCATGCGCAAGATTGTCCTTATTTTAGTCAGAAGTGGACTAACCCTTTAGTCTATTAATCCTGGGATGTTACGACATTAAATAAAGTCAGGGCCATCAAACCCCGGATTAAAAACTCAACCTTTGATTTGTTACTACAGTACTTACAAGAGTCTCAGATTAAAACATCAAATCGTAGTTACGGGCACAACTCTGGAGATCAAGAAAATTTGACCTTAAGAAACGAATATTTGAGTAAAGTACTCTGCAATTTTTCTTACTGTAATGTGTAACAGGCCAAGGGTTCAGCCCAATGTCTCCCGAAAGAATTAAAATTAACAACGTGAAATCAGTATCAAAACTAACGAATAGACTCCTAACAGTAACATTGTAAAAATCAACAGAACAATGAACAATCATACCATCAACTACAACAGTAGTATTTACATTAATATTTACAAAAATTCTTTTGAAAGTATTGTACTATAAACATCACCATGTCATTTAAAAAAGCACCAGAAGCAACTGGTTGACAAGGTGGGGCTGGTTCACCTTGTAAGGCAAATGAAATCTGGGGGAGGACAGTCAGGACGGATTTAGAAATAAAATGCTCAGTAGGAATAGATTAGGTAAAGATGAAGGCACTTTCCTGATAATCCGCCAGGCAACTTTTCTTTTCTCATCAGCCTGTCCTACACACTTTCCAAAAAAACACGAAAGTGAATGAAAAAGAGGATAAATGCCTGATTGTACCCTCAGGCAAGGAAACTCAAACCCAAGACCATGGAAGGCCAAGGTACAATGGCTATGGCACAGTCCAAAGTTGGAGAACAAGGTCTGAATTCAAAGTAACCTTCTCTTAGATGGGTTGCCTACCCACTGGTTTGATTTCAGTGTCCTTCTCCTAAAAGAGTTGCCTGCCAAGGCTAAATAGTCTTCTACCTAAACTATTATAGGCATGGACGTCACACCCTGAAGTGAATGTTGCTAAGATAAGCCACATTAACCCGCTACCTATGAGGTTATTCAGTGCTGAAAAAGAAATTAAGAGTCAAGAAGTTTTTAAAGATTTAACAGGAGGAAAACTTTGCAGTTGTACTATGAAACATTTGTTAGGAGAAGGCAGAAAGTAAGATGGAAGAAAGATAATATGAATGGAGGTACAGTACAAGGAATGAATGGGGTTGCAGCTAGGGGACAATGGGACATTGCAAGGATCCTTAAATGACTACAGTGTACCATGTGAGGTGGTTGATTACAAGTTAATATCCTCTAATAAAATGTGGAAAAAATAAAACAAAGCATTTTTGCTGACCAAGCTCATGAAACATGAATGTAAACATTGGAAGCTACAAAACATCATGAAATGAACTGAAAGATTAATGATCGAGATGAAATATAACATCAATATTGATAAAATATTCTCTTGTGTACTGTTATGGTATCTGTGATTGTAAGAGCCCCGACGCTGCCTCTTCCAAACACGTGTGTGTGTTCGTCAATCGTCATCATTGAAGTGGACAGGACAAAGCCAGCGTCTCGTTTTCTTTCTCTACAGGAACGCTATTTCAACCATACAATATTTCCGTCTGTTCTCCCTAAGCATTGTTGTCTTAATGTATTTACAATCACCACTACTTGCATTGCCATGCAAGCATTCTAATCATGTACTCATAATGTTCCAACGAATCTTCTGTATCAAACTGTGTGTATGTTTCTGTTTGTGAAGACGCCAAAGGTCTCTCCATTTCACATTTATTATGCTATTGCATTATATCCATTAATCTGTCTTGAATCTCATGCAATTGGCCATATGTAGAATTTCCTGGCCTTTCCACTGATGTATGTTTCATCACCGTATGTTAATCATGTCTCTTGATATCGCCATCTGTTTGTCTACCGACAAACACAGATGTCTGAACCTTTTATCTCTGTTTTACCTGTCCGTGTGTAGATGCTACATTACCGCTCGCACGCGTCAATAACATCTTCGAAGATTCTGTACATTTATCTCAGTAAGGAACAACCAATAAACCAGTTAACACCCAGCCAGTATGTCGCTCATACCCCAGTCCTTACACTGGTGACCCCGGAGTGACCCGAAGGACCCGGCCGACCCAAGATGACGACCCACACGCCGATAGACCCTTCGCCGCCTCGCTGTTTCCCGCCGTTCCTGAGTTCTCAGTAGAAGTCCGACCCTCCGAGATGACCCACTCCACCACCGGAGCCCTGGATGCCTCCTCCAGGAAACCTGAAGCTGCCCCCGCACTCGTACTGGACAAGCTGACCAACGAAGGACCAGCCACATCATCCTTCAGCCTGCTGCCGCCCCTCTCGAGCTGGCTACCAAGGATCAGCCGCCGTCATCCTTCAGCCCTCGAGCCGGCCACCGAAGGATCATCCGACGTCACCCTTCAACCAGCTCCCGTCCTCCTCGAGCTCCTGCTGGCCGGTGCCGCCCTTCAGCCTCCTACCCGCCCCTAGCCCAAGCCCTTCGAGCCACCTACAATTATCGGCAAGACAATTTCCGCATCGATGCCTCGCTTGTGGGGGGAACATTGTAAGAGCCCGTCGCCCCAACGCCGTCTCTTCCAAACAATCAGACGTTACACACGTCTTGGGGGAGAGTACTTTAAAGAGCCCCGACGCTGCCTCTTCCAAACACGTGTGTGTGTTCGTGTGTTCGTCAATCATCATCATCGAAGTGGACAGGACAAAGCCAGCGTCTCGTTTTCTTTCTCTACAGGAACGCTATTTCAACCATACAATATTTCCATCTGTTCTCCCTAAGCATTGTTGTCTTAAATGTATTTACAATCACCACTACTTGCATTGCCATGCAAGCATTCTAATCATGTACTGTACTCATAATGTTCCAACGAACCTTCTGTATCAAACTGTGTGTATGTTTCTGTTTGTGAAGACGCCAAAGGTTTCTACATTTCACATTTATTATGCTATTGCATTGTATCCATTAATCTGTCTTGAATCTCATGCAATTGGCCATATGTAGAATTTCCTGGCCTTTCCACTGATGTATGTTTCATCACCGTATGTTAATCATGTCTCTTGATATCGCCATCTGTTTGTCTACCGACAAACACAGATGTCTGAACCTTTTATCTCTGTTTTACCTGTCCGTGTGTAGACGCTACATTACCGCTCGCACGCGTCAATAACATCTTCGAAGATTCTGTACATTTATCTCAGTAAGGAACAACCAATAAACAGTTAACACCCAGCCAGTATGTCGCTCATACCCCAGTCCTTACATGATAATCATATTGGTCAACTAAAAGAGATAAAGAGAAAAAAAAAGGAGCTAAACAGTGATGTCATCATTGATAAAATACCATGCGTAGATGTAAATATGCAAACCCTAAAATGCCATGCGTAGATGTAAATATGCAAACCCTCAAGTGCATACAAGTAAAGCTTCCTCTACACAATGTGAAATGAAAAATCATAAATTACAACACACAGAAGTTGATTAATTACTTCTTAGCTGTTCTGAAAATGAGTTTGCTTTGGACATGTCATCACTGAGAAATGCCGAACATACTACTGTATTTATGCTAAAGATGTAAACACAGAGTACGGTTTACATACAGCTTCAGTGATAAGGCAAAATTAGAAATCAGTGATCATAATAAAACACAAGATTAACGATTAGTTTTTTAAATAAACTAATCATTAATCTTCTGTTTTATTCTGTTTTAAATAAAGTTCTTGAAAATAACACACTTAAAGAGCCCAGTCTAGGTGCAATATGAATGATGCACCACTTGGCATACTTCAGAGTAAGGAAAGACAAAAATGAATAAAAAAAGTCAAACTTGTCAAAAGAAATGTGATACAGTATAGTAACACATAAGAAAGTTGCTGTATAAAAATAAACAAATGGTGATGAAACCATGGTAGCTGTGGGTAAACACAGGTAGGCTATGGGGCAGCCCATCTACTGTATACCCATATGCCTACCGTACAAGAGAGGAAATAAAAAAGAGGTTTGCATTTTTATGTGAAATGTTTTTTCAAATGTTATAAAGTATTTTTCATGTGGTTAAGCAGACCGGTAAAAACAAAGTGATCCCCGTGTTATTCCGCACACGCTGTACGTACAGTACACCAACCACTTTGGATGTTGTTTATCAGAGAGAAAAAGAGGTTTGCATTTTTTATAAAGTGCATTTATACAGTATATTTTGTTACAAATATTGGAAAAATAAGCTAGTTAATTGTCTTTTGCATCAATTTTCCAGTTTAAAGTGTGATGGTTGTTGTTTATAAATATATAAAGTGTTTACAGTTATGCAGTATTGACAAGGTAAGGGGAGTTATGGTACGGAGTTGCCGTTTTACATCCGTAGTCTTATTTGACCTTAATCAGCAAGGTCTTGGCTCTATTATTGTGGATCATCAAAGGATTACTATACTTTGATGAATTATTTCTCAGTTATATTTAATTTAAATCTGTATCCTTTAGATGTGGGGGATATGAAGTCTAACTTCGAGGTTTCAGTTAAACCACTTGTAGTATTAGTTTCTTTTAAGTGTTTGCATTCTGTATAAGTTCACTGACCTTGTTCCACTTCACATAGGCAATCTTAGTATTTTTGATACCAGACTGAATACAGTTTTCCTACCTATGTCTTTGAACAGCATGGATGCTGGGTTATTGCTTTATGAGGTTGGCTATGCTGAGGTCTTCACTTGTAGCATCACTGATATTGTGGTCACAATTAAATTGCCCAGTGAGGGAGTGGAGAAAAAATAAATCTTTGCCTACTCTTTGCATGAGGACAGAGCTTAACAGAAAGATTTGGAGGGTTCATTAGTTTTAGGTATTTCTGTTTGATTTTTGCCCATCAATATTATCATCATCAGTTTGTCATTGCCTTATAGTTTTTTGTACAGAAATTACGTTACAAGCTTCATCTTATTTGAAATCAGCAAATTTCATGTAAATACTGTATTATGGATACATTACCTTAATATTTCTATGTTATCTTTTATTTGCCTCACAGTAACATCATTACCTTTCCAGTGTTCTATTCTGCAACTCATATGTAATGAATTCATGTTGACTGCTTTTTATATAAGAATTAAAAAGTTTTTGGTAAAGCTTTTACACTATATCTGCATGAGTTTTTGATAACAAATGCCCTTAATACATCTTTTTTTTACAACAAATGCCCTTAATACATGTTAAGTGCTGACACTCCTGCATTATAAGGATGACAGGATCACTACTATTAATGCCACCATTTAACTGCTCATTTAACTATTCTTTGCAAGAGGACTTAGCTGAAGGATATGGAGTGTTTAATGGATGTATTTCCTCCTTCTGTGATGGGTTGCAAAATTTCTTGCTTGTGCTGATGTTCATCTCTACTTCTCCTGGCACATGTGGTTGCTTTTGCTTACAGTCCTATCTACACTAGTGTCACTGAGGGCAGCAAAAGCCATCTGCTCGTCCATCGTGCCCCTTTGATAATATTCCCCTCCCTGGAGCCCATAGTATCTATGCTGCAACCTAGCTGGAAACATACTCTTGCTTCACCAATTCCTGGTTTTATAACAGCAGTCAACATGGGGCAGTATTCTTTGCCATCGTTCTTCTGCTGCCAGTCATGGCCTTCTTGTCTATTACAAAATGGAGCATATTATTATTTGAAAACAACCCATCAAACACTCTCTCTCTCTCTCTCTCTCTAATGCTCAAGATGCTCTTGCTATTCTTAGTGCCAGACAGGTGCTATTCATTCATCTGCATGCCATATTCACTTTGGGTCACATCAAGATACCCTAGCTTGGCACTGCATAAATCTTGCTCTCTGACCCATTGCTAAAATTCGACTACTGGGTGAGAGTGATTAACATTCATAACTGCTTGCACAGCCTGGTGCACAAAACACACCTATCTCTTCTGTGATAAGCAGCATGCCAAAGATGTATCTTTACGCTGACTACATTTCAAATACTGTACTACCCGGAGGCCCAGAGAACTGACTGCATTTCTCATGCACAGCATATACAGTAACATAGCCTGTAGTGGATTACACATGTAACACGCTGTGCTTTATGCAACAAACTTTTCTGGAACACTGTATGTAGCATGCCAAGCACAGGAGCTTATTGTTGATATGTAACTTCACATACTTATTTATCTCACCAGTGCTAAAAATGCTCAGTGTATACAGCAATAAAAATACCTGTGTACGTATAACCGTATGATGAGCATAGCACGCCCATCTCAAGACAATGCTGGTCAAAACTACCTGCTCTGTTGGTTATACTTAAACGTGCTTTAGACTACACAAATTTGCTTGCACACCTGCTCCTTGTATAATAAGTATTGCAAAGGATGTCACGCAACAGGGCTTGCTGTTGCTAATGTAATTCCACGTGTCTAACCACCGTAATTCCACATGCTTAACCACCTTACTTATAAGAGTAGATGTGCTGTGTACCCAGCATTATGGAACACTGGATTATGACAAATGTACAGTGCTCCATGTCCAGTGACTATCATTCCACATACTAACCTCCCCTAGCAACAATGGGTCTTCTGCATTACTGCTCAGCCTTGCTGCTCACCTAGGGTTGCGAAATTGCCTCTAGTTTCCCATGTGTGTGTTAAGACCCACCAACCCACACCCTACCTTAGCCACTGATGCATGATCCACTGCCATGGTTCTTCCCTGTACAAGAGACATATACTACACTGGCCATTCTCAAGTCCTCTTATGACCTCAATGGTAGGTCAGGCATGCATGTATTCATACACTTAGTACTTAATCTCAAGCTGCATGTTATGACAAATTTTTTCATGACCTTCAAAGGCAAATGGACTAGTCTCTTGACATAGATGGAAGGTTTTTCTGGCACTTTGTAGTATTTGCTGAATGTTATGTTCATCACTGTTTGGGTATATTTTCTATTCCAATACAAGATTTATTGGTATTTATCTTATGTTACTGAGTGCAATGACATTTTAATTGATGGAAATGCCTCAATGTTAACTTTGGAAATGGGACCTTCTCACAGGTTTAGTCAGTTACTGCTGATGTAAAGTATTACAGATCTTTCCCGTATACAGGAAATGTAAATCCCTGGACAGTGTTAAAGAAATTCATGACAAAATATTTTACTGAGTAGTACTGCGCTAGCTTCAGGCAACAAGAGGAGACTCACTATTGAATCATCTCAGACACTAGAAACTAATTCCCTAACCTTTGATGAGAAAAAGCTTCAGTTTGGAATGTTAATAGAGTCCTTCAGTGTAAATTCAACTCCAAAGCCTATCTCTACACTTCAGTGGGGTCAACTTGAAGAAGCTTTAATCCTATTCCTGTGAGTCTTAATTGCAAACCTGGATGATGTCAGGAATTGTGTGAAGGGGTATTTAATTATTCTATATATGACTGTCTTTTGGAAAGGATTAGTATGGCTCAGTCACAGGATTCAAAAGCTTCATTTGTTATTTGTAATGCAAAGCGTAGTGAGTGGCTAAATTCAAATTCCACAGATCAACATGGCCAGTCTGCTATTGAGTTCTGGGTATCCTCCAATTTTGTCCAGATAATTGAGGAACCCAAACACATTTCTGGTAATAGAGTAGACCTCACATTTACAGATGTTCCATCTACGCATTGTCAAGTCCAAGGTCTGTGAATATATAGGCACTTCTGATCATTGCAACATTGAGATGGACATATCTATCAGTCAGTATACTCCTACTGACACCATTGGAAAAACAGCCTGGCTGAAATCCAGAGCCAAATGGGATTGCATTATTGAAGATTGTCAGGCAATTAATATTTCAGTTACTATATTAGATCCTATCCCAAGAAGTTGAATGAAATGCTGATGGCTATTTTAATAAGATATGTCCCCAGAAAGGTCGTTAAATTTAGGACAAATTACCAGCCATGGTTTGATGATACATGGAGACGAGCCTACCATGACAAATAGACCAAATTCAATGCATGGAGACAAAATTGTTCATATGAAAATGACACCATTTTTGTTGAGTCTCGGCATGCTGCGAACAGAACTTACCATACAGCTGAGAGAAATTACAATAATTCATTGAGGAGGAAACTTGTAGGAATTACTCAGCCTCATCTGTGGTGGACCAAATTGGCATCATCTATCATTGGGCCAGGCTCGTCTTCCATTCAACCACTAACAGATGACGGTAGCTTGGTTACTGGCCCTAGGGAAAAGGCTGAACTGCTTCATCGAGCTTTCGAATTTAAGCAATCAGCTGAGGATGTCCCTTGCCCTGATGCTTGTCATCTTGAACCTATTCTTAAAAAATTTGCATTTTGCTCCAGAGATGTTAAGAAAATTCTGGATAATCTTGATAGCTGGGTTGGAGAAGATCCTGATGGATTCTTCCCTTTGTTTTTTAAAAAGTTTCTAGTGTGTGGTCTCCCAAGATTAGGAGTGCCCTGACACTCTTTCTTGAAACTCCTCAAGTGCCAGGAAGGCTGCTTTCAACTCTAGAACATTGGTGTGCAGCTGCTTGTCCTGAAGACTCCAGACTCCTGACGTCAGAAGCTCCTCCAAATAAGCTCCCCAACCTTCGTATGAGGCATCCGAGAACAGGAGAATTTGAGGAGGAGGAGAATGAAGAGATCGAAGGTGGAGATGGCCATGGGGAACGAGTTATTCTAGTGAGGTTAAGAGCCCTAGAACTACTTGCCACCGACATGCTGGCTGCTTCTGCTTGGAAAGAAAGGATCGGACCACTTTACTGGACTTCTCGATTCGCTGGTCCGATGGAAATACTGTACCCTTGACGACACCATGTCTATTACCAGGTAAAGAATCTTTTGACTGGGAAGAAGATTTGACTTCTCCAAATTTATCATGATGCCTAGGCCGTGACAAAATTGGAGAAGATGATCTCTGTCTTGGATTAGCTTTTCCCAAGAACTTGCCAGGACCGACCAGTCGTTGAGATATCTCAAGAGCCAAATTCCCTATGTTAAGACAGTAGGTTTGTTAGCTATGAAAAATATTTTCATAATAAAATTAAGTTTCATATATACGTACCAAGTAATTATGTAGCTATAGTTTCTAACTTGTGTGGCAGCCTTTTGAAAATTGCAGTGGCCCTTCAATTGTTTTCAGGTAGTGACTAGCTCTGCCCACTATCGGGGAACAGTAGGAACAACCAAGAAGAGCTCAATTTGTTTGTGCCCTTATGTCCATAGAGAGGAGGAGGGTGGGCTCCAATTCTGTAATTACTTGGTAAGTACAGTATATATGAAACTTAATTTTATTATGAAAATATAATTTTCATATAAGTAACTTACCAAGTAATTACTGTACATAGCTGAATCTCACATTGAATGGAGATGGGATACAGTATTCTACTCCAAACCATTAAGGAATGGTAATGACTGAAATAGAAAAATTGCTTAGCATTGATACAATGCTGCCTATTGTTTGATCATCTGGTAAGAGAACTACTGCAGGTGAATACTGCCTCTGGTTGGTGTTCATCTTATCCTGTAGTGGCGTGGAGGTAAGCCATGGGTCACCTCTACTTAGGTGGGAGCTTTGTAGTGAAGGATATGACCAATGGCTAGCAAAGCATGCAGAAGTGCCCTTGCCCTGGGCAGGCACAGTACCAGAATAACACAACCAGACAATGCTGTCACCTGCACTGATATAAAAACCACCACCCATCCACTAAAAACTAGTGGGTGCTCCAGGTACATAGCACCCCAAGACTCCCCCAAAACTCGACACCCTACGTCAAGGTGAAGAGATAGAGGAGAAAAGAGTTTTTTCCTGTGCTTCTCTCCTGAGTACCATGCCAGCCACTGACAATGGCCCCAAGGTACTGCAATTCTCGAACACTGTTTCTACTTCCTTCAAGTAGTGCGATGCGAAAATTGATTTGCACTTCCAATAAGTCGACTGCAGGATAGACAAAAGGGACATATTGTGTCTAAAAGCAGATGAGGTAGCGACAGCTCGGAAGTCGTGAGCTTTAACTTTGAAGGAGGGCAAAATGTCCTCTTGAATCCGAGAAAGTGCCTCAGAGATCAGCTCCCTTAAGAAGAATGACAATGCGTTCTTTGACAAAGGATGGGAAGGATTCTTAACAAAACACCAGAAGTTGCTGGATGGCCCTCTGATCTTCTCGGTCCTGTTCAGGTAATACCTTAAAGCCCTAATGGGGTAAAGAACCCTTTCTTCTTCTTCCGGGACAAGGATTTCCATTAGATTCCTAATGTTGAAAGAAGGGGGCCAAGGCTGGGACGGTTCTTCGTTCTTGGCTAGGAAACTGAGGGTAAATGTGCACACTGCATCTCCCTGAGAGAATCTTACCCTCTTATCAATGGTCTGAAGCTCACTGACACTCTTGGCAGTAGCCAAAGCAACAAGGAACAGAGTCTTCCAAGTGAGGTCCCTTAAAGAGGCAAACCAAAGGGGTTTGAAAGTGGGGCCTGTTAACTGCTTTAGAACTATGTCTAGGTCCCAAGAGACAGAGAGTTGGCCTTCCTCTGCTCAGACGTATCAGATGACTTGATGAGGTCATTAAGATCCGAGTTAGACAACAAATCAAGACCTCTATGCTTAAAAACAATGCTAAGCATAATTCGATACCCCAATGGTGGAGAACGATAGACCCCTAGAGGTCTTCAGAAGAAGAGGAAATCCGCAATCTGAGTCAAAGATGTCTCAGAAGAAGAGACGTTACGTCTGCTGCACCATCTACGGAAGACTGCCCACTTGGCTTGATAGATGTGGCAAGAAGACTGATGTCTGCATCTAGCAATAGCCTCTGCAGCTGCTCTTGAAAATCCTTTCACTTTGACAAGCTTCCGGACAGTCTGAAGCTTGTCAGAGCAAGAATGGACAACCCTTGGTGGTATCTCCTGAATTGGTGGTATCTCCTGAAGTGAGGCTGTCTGAGTAGACATGGTCTTTGGGGAAGAAGCCTGGGGAAGCCTACCAACAGCTGTAGAAGGATGGGACCACTCTTTCAGAGGCCAGAACTGGGCTGTTAGAGTCATCATCACGTTGTGATGTGTCTGGAACTTGTTTAGCACTTCCCTGACCATGTTGAAGGGTGGGAAGGTGTAAAGATCTAGGTCTGACCAGTTCTGAAGCATGGTGTCTGTCACCCATGCCAGTGGGTCTAGGGCCGGAGAACAGAAGGAGGAAGGCGAAGATTCCTCGAAGTGGCGAACAGGTCCAAAGTTGGTCTGCCCTATAACTTCCAAAGATTGAGGCAGACCAGTGGATCCAAGGACCATTCAGTAGGAAGGACCTGCCTCCAACGGCTCAGTTCGTCTGCCAGGACATTCAATTTTCCCTGAATAAGTCAAGTGACCAACATCACTTGATTCTGATCTGCCCAAAGGAGAAGATCCTCTGCTGCCTGGCAGAGGGAGAAGGAATGAGTGCCACCTTGTCTCCAAATGTATGTCAGTGCAGTGGTATTGTCTGAGTGGACTACCACTGTTTTGTTGAAGGTCATGGTCGAGAAGAACTAAAGGCCCAAATGGACTGCCTTCAACTCCCTGACATTTACTGTATGTGAAGTCTCTTTTGTTCCAGGGACCACGTCCCGGAAACTTCCCGATTCCCCAGAAGGGTTCCCCAACCTAGATCCGTAGCGTGTGAGTGGAAGTCTTGGTCGGGGCTCAAAGGAAGAAGGGACTTTCCTTCGGAAAGCCTGCCTTCGGCCAGCCACCATTGTAGGTCCGACTTGATTTCTTGGGTGATGGAAAACATAAAGGTGTCTGGCTGTGTTTTTCTGTCCCAGCTGGCTTTGAGAAAGGATTGAAAGACTCTCATGTGGTCTGCCGAGCTTGACAAACTGCTTGATGGAAACCAGATCCCCAACAGACTCATCCACTGATTGGCTGAGCAAGACTAGAGAGAGAAAGCTACAGACCGTCTGAAGGCAAAAGGTTATTCTCTTGGGGGACAGAAAAGCCTGAAAAGTCCAAGAATTGAGAATCATCCCCAAGTATAAAATCTCTTGAATTCGGAGTCAGCTGGGACTTCTGCAGGTTGATGAGAATGCCTAGTTCTTGAGAGAGAAGAGTCTTCTGTAAGTCCTTTGTGCACTTCTCCTTTGAAGGAGAGCGAAGAAGCCATACATCTAGATAAAGGCTGATGTTTATGCCAAGTAAATGAAACTATTTTGCAAGTGGAGCAAGGGCTCAAGTGAAAACTTGAGGGGCCGTAGAGAGGCCGAAGCACAGAGCCTGAAACTGAAAGACTGTCCTGGAATACAAACCTGAGATACTTCCTGGAGTCCGGATGGATGGGGACATGGAAGTATGCATCCTGTATGTCTAAGATTATCATCCAATTGCCCAGGTGAATGGATGACAGGACTGTTTGGTTTGTCTCCATCTTTAACTTAATCTTTTGTATGAAGAGATTTAGGGCACTGACATCGAGGAATGGTCTCCAACCTCTCAATGACTAAGGGACTATGAACAGACTGTTGTAGAAACCTCCTGTGCTGCTGTCCTCTACCTCCTCTATGGCTCTCTTTAGAAGGAGGGAAAGGACCTCCTCCAAAAGGGCCAAATGCTTCTCCGAGCCTTTTGAGTAGGCCGTCAATATGATGAGAGAAGTTACTAGAGGGGGCTCTCCATGAATAGAGTAGCCCTCCTTCATAACCTTGACGATCCACTGTTCTCCCCCTCTTATACTCCACTTCTCCCAAAAATGGGAAAGTCTGGCTCCCACTGGCACACAAAGGACTGATTCTTCATTTCTTAGGCTTGATAGAAGTCCTCTTGACTGCTCAGGCTGAGAAATGGACACTGGAGCAGGACCTGAGCTGCGACTTGATCTCACTCCCACAAAAGGGCTGCTGCTGAAAAGGAGATCTTACTCCCATGAAAGGGCTGCTGCTGAAAAGGAGACCACCTTGGAAGAAAATGTCAACAAATCTTGAGACATTTGGTGAACTGAGCTAGAAGGTCCTGAGTGGACTTTTTCAGGAGGTCCGAAGCAATTTCCCTCACAGTGTCCTGAGAGAAGAGGTGAAGAGGGTCTAGTGGCAAAAATAAAAGAGCCGACATCTGAGTTTGGGTGACTCCTTTAGTTGTGAAGGAACACCATAATTCTCTTTTCTCCAGGACCCTTAGAGAGCATCCCTGATAGCCTTGTCGGCACAAGACAAAACCCCAAGCCAGTCTGATGCCAAGTCTGCCGACAAGTCCGAGCAGTCCTCCGTCTTCTTGGCAAGAGCTCCAACTGTCCAATCTAAGAAGCTGAAAATCTCAAACACCTTGGAAAGGTTCCTGACGAGGTGGTCAAGTTCTGGAGACAAAAACAATTTCCGCTGACGAGAAGGCCGAGCGACGGGACAAGTCAATGAGGCCAGAGAAGTCCCCTTGGGAGGAGGCAGCAACTCCCAAAGAAAGAGCTTCCCTGGTGGCGCAGGCAAGGTATCTCCTATGGATTAACCGTGAGGGAGGAAAGGCAATGGAGGCCTTACCTTGCTCCCTCTTCACAGAAAGCTAGTCTCCAACTTCCTTGAGAGCTTTCTTTGATGACGAGGAGAGTACCATCTTGGGGAGCAATGAGCTGTCATCTGGGAGGCTCCTCATCAGGAAGGTCGAGGCAGGCGAGGCCGGGGCAGTTGGAACAAAGAAGGCAAGAAAGCTTGCCAGTAAATATTGCAGAAGAGTTGCATACATTGAATGAGGGGCAGGCTCTTGGTCTGACTCCTCTTCGTCAGAGGAGACCGGAGACAGGGACAAATCATTAGCAGTCTTGGCTAAAGAAGGAGCTTTCTTGAGCAAGCCCATAATCTCAGCAAGCTCATAATTTCAGCAAGCTGCCGTTTGATGGCCACCAAGGATGGATCGTCTTGTTCTTCTGTGGGCACTTGATGCCCAGAAGCTAAAGAATGCTGTAGAAGAGTTGGTGCCGAGCACTCAGGAGCTGGCGCCGGGCACTCAGAAACTGGTGGCGGATGCTCATGAGGAGATGGGTGCTTGGGAGCCAAATACTGGAGCCCAACAGCAGGACATTCAGGAGAGAAATACTCCGGACTGTCCCATGTGCTCCAGGAAGGTTGAGGGCTGCGATCCAGCTCCTTAAACCGCTTACCGGGGAGTGGAGAAGAGTGGCCAGCATCATCTGCGTGCCTCTTCAGTGACGAGACGAATCCAAAAAGCGCTTGCGGCACTTCCAGTCCAGGCTGGAGTCCTGAGAGTCCAAACAACTGGTGCACATCCAAGACACCTTTCCAGTGGCTGTCTGTTGAAACCTGGGATGTGTGTGCAACAGGTTCGACTGACGGGGCAACTACCCATGGGCAAACCCCATTGGCCGCCCTTGGACTTCCGGTATGTCTTCTCCCACGTTCAGGGAAGCAGGACAGGGACCTTCGTCTAGGAGAACCGATGGAACGAGTAGCCACCTCCTCCACTTGCACTACACTATCATTAG
The DNA here is from genome assembly GCF_040412425.1 of Macrobrachium rosenbergii. NCBI lineage: Eukaryota > Metazoa > Arthropoda > Malacostraca > Decapoda > Palaemonidae > Macrobrachium > Macrobrachium rosenbergii. Next base: position 30,560,025 of record NC_089749.1, read on the forward strand.
TCACTTTTTCTTGAAAAACTTTGTCCATCAGGACCTTTAGGGGCACCCCTAACTCCGCCACAGTGTTCACTACTGTAACAGGTTAATTTTCAGGTCAAACCTGGTTTCAAGGTTGGCAATGGCATTGGGGTCAGAAGCATGGGAGCAAGGCACGGGAGTAGGTGGTACAATGGTAGGACCACTGGTAATAGGAGAAAAGTCACTATTCGGGGAAGAAGGAATAGCAATACTATCTACAGATCTAGGTTTAGGCGTAGAATCTAAGCTTACACTGATTTTTTGAGAGAATCAGCTGTACATCCTGCTTCTTTTACAGAGGGTTCCATGAAGAAACAGGTGCTACAAGTTGTACTGCTTTTAGACCATAGACAGCCTGTTTATCCTTATAGCCTGTTCTGCTCCATAGCTCTTCTGTCTCCCTAGGCTTGGAGTCATATTATCTACTTCTGGCAAGGTCTACTTCTTCATAAATAGGTTCCAGGAATTCAATACAGTACTGAGTCCAAAATCTCCTTTTGTAGTGTACAAAGAATGTATGAAGGATCACCCCATGCTCACACTCACAGAGAGTTTGGTCTACAGATCTATTAGCTCCTTTTATAGTATACAGTATATGTTTCACAACTGCACAAATAGAAGTTCTCTGGAGGAATGTCTCCTTTTACCTGGATTACAGGATATTTCAACCAAGACAGAACAAGTTGATGGAGTTTCTGGCCACTGCCAATGAGATTAATAATTTAATGTAGATGAGTGCCATGTAGTAAGCATTAACTCAATCTCAGGGGATTTCTACTAGCAGCCACAGTGAATCTCCTAGGCAGTCTGTGGGAGACTTACCCTTGGTTTCTGCCTGTCTGATGTGTAACTCAATTAAAAGCCCTCCATCACCCTCCACTGACTCTACTGTATATAGTTAATCTGATCTACACATATCCTGCCTTGGACAAATGAGGACCCATATCTCCAGCCATTGATCCTACTTTTGTTCTTGATGCTCAAGACACGGCAACAACTTTTCAGTATAAGAAATGTGTTTGGATAGACAATACCCCTAAAGTATTCACCAGGGTTCAGTTTGCTAAAAACAAAAGGAAGGCTGCTTGTGTGGACATCTGTAACATACAATCTCTTGGTGATTTTCTCATCTTAAGCTTTACAAAAGTCCTCCTGACAGCGTTTGCCAATAGGACTTCTGCAGATTTAATGGTTAATAATGGCCATTAATATTCCACAAGACAGGGTCTACCTAAGACGTAAAGAATTTACAGTAGCTTCTGGCCCAATTGGCTCGTCTCCAAGATTCTGCTTCAAAATATGGTCTATCCTTGCAGGACATCTTGCTTTCTGTGGGTGCTTTTTCTATACAACACTTTAGGTGGCTAACCTGTCATTTGTAGCTGAATAACAGCTGTCCTCTTCAGTGCAATTGGATTTTCCTGTAATCTAGTTGATATCCAAATAAGTGTGCATTGATAGTATTCTCTATAAATTCTACCATTGCTATTCCCATTTTACATCTGGTTATGGGGCCATAGGAATAAGGAGACATTCAGTAGTTGCATAATTGGGAGTGGAATTAACAGGTTTGGTCCACCATACAGTTGAATTTAGGGAAACATTTTGTCACTTTGTACATTCCAAACCACCTGCCTGATATCTGACTGTCCAATTTAGTAGCGGGGATACGTAGGGTAGTTCCTCCATAATGATAACATCTACGTATGAAACAGTACATTGTTCCCAGGAGTGTATCCTCTTTAGTAGTTTGGGATCTGGCCAATGGGACATACTGTATTATACAGTAATGCTGATCCCAAGATATTTCACATAATCAAGAGTTAGACGACCTACTCCTGAAACTCAAGTGTTCTGCCAACTAGTACTCCATGGCCCCTGAGGTGGGGTTTCTTGGGTAGCCCATGCATTCCAGGTTGGGCATACCAGCATTTTCTTAACCTTGAAGCTAGCTGATAATCAAGTATGCTCAAAGGATAATTCAGTGGTCTTGGAAGTGTTTATTGGTTCTCCCAGTAAGGGATCTTAGCCTATATCCTTGGTTCATGGACTCGCCCAGATCACTTCCAAACTAAGGAAGTCCTTGTCCTTATTTGTTTCAGACAAATGTGGGCAACCATGGTGTGACTCTGGGGTCAAGATACCAAACCATCTAATTACCAAAATACATCCTTTCCATGTCAATTATTTAGAAGCATTCAATGTTAAATCATCTTTAACATAATTACAATAAAACTAGAACATGTTGCCTTTGTAAAGTCCCCGCTGAGCAGGTTTTCTATGGTGAACCACCCGTTTTCTTCGATATCGCTCCTACAGGATTGGGTCAAGTGAAATTAGCCATATTTTTCCTGTGTAAACATGTATCTATTACTAATTCATTTGTATCTGCTTCCTTTGCACATGTGTTAGAATGTTATGTCAATTCTTGTGAACTTACTTTTTACATTACTTGTATTTATCCATTGTAATTGTTACCAAGAGTAATAGACCTCGGGTCACCTAAATTCTATTGTATTCCTCTGTGGGACGTCCGCACGTCGCTTTATACACGACCTGCGTTCTGAATAAATTAGCAGTACCTGTCCTCCTGCTCATTGTTTTGCACCTCTTAAAGTGGTGACCCTGGAGTGGTTCCCGGAGCCATTAGCGGACTCATACGGCGACCAAGTTTTGGTTTCATGAACTACCCCATGCCCCTAACGGACTAAACACGGCACTGTAACCAGCGTTTGGGCGTGCTGACTCTCGTTGGTAAATCACCAGCGTCATTAGCGGACCCACACGGCGCACTCCAAGTGCGTATTGACGCGAGTAACCCACTCCAAGTAAGAGGGCGATAGTGAGTATGGACGCGGACATTCCCTCCCACATACAGTTAACCGCGAACTTCATGGACTCAGATATCTCCCTCACGCACAACCCACCTGCGCCCTCCCCCGCGCCAAGAATCACGCTCTCCTCCACGCTGCTACCTGTGCCCCGCACACTGCCCATCCCGACGGAACACATTAAATCCGCCCTCGCCATAAAGCTGCCACCCTTCAAGCACAGCAACCCATCATCATGGCTCTACAGGGTCAAGGGACAGTTCAGACTGGCAGGACTTACTGACGGGGTGCTGCAAGCCGACGCCGTGATCAGCGCCCTACCGGAGCAGGTCTACAGGATGCTCATCCCGTGGGTGTCTGCCGCATGCCCCGTCACCTACCAGCATCTATAAACCTCTCTCGTCAAGACCTGTATTCTTGTGAACTTACTTTTTACATTGCTTGTATTTATCCATTGTAATTACTACCGAGAGTAACTGACGTCGGGTCACCTAAATTCTATTGTATTCCTGTGTGACGTCCGCATGTTGCTTTATAAGCGACCTGCGTTCTGAATAAACTAGCAGTCCCTGTCCTCCTGCTCATTATTTCGCACCTCTTAAACCTTTTCTAAATTTTTCTTCTTAGAGTTTAGGCCTGAAATTTTTCTAGGAAGAACTGCCAGCTAAGATGCCAGTTATCCTTTAACCGATGAGACCTCCGAGGTAACAGCACACAGCTGCAGCATCTTGGCACTCTTACACTGTTGTACAGACTTGTCCATATATCTGTGTAACAAATCTATTTTTGATAGCATAGTCGCTTGTTTCGTCCTCAAGGAGTTACCTTCCATGGTCTACCAGAGCTTCATGGTGACCAAACTAATATCAAAGAATTCTCTTCTAGTTGGTCTTTTTGGCCAGGTATTGTGTCATAATGATTAACATTACAACATGTGATGGAGTATATAATGGACTCGAAGATAAGAGGGCACTTTCCCTTATCTTCAGCAAAGCTGAACCCAGTTTTTCCAATGTCAAAAGAACCTGCAAGAAAGAGAAGTGACTATTGCACATGCACATCCACCCTCTTGTTTACAACCGGGCTGTTAAAGACCAAGGAGCCATTAACTCCCTTTGGTCCACAGCGAACGGTTCACATAGTTACCAGCACTCCAAAAACATTTGCCTTTTTTCTCCGTTTTTATTATCGAGGATAATGGAAACATCAAAAATAGCAAGATGAGTGCTTAATATTAAGTTCTCCCAAAAGTTTTAGTTTTAAACTTTTGGAATTGATAATTTAGTTGTAAAAGCTGGAACCCGAATCGTTGAATGCTACCAAGTTTCGTAAAGCGTCGATTGCTACCTAGTTTTGTAAAGTGAAAATTGTTTTAAATTCTGACTAAATGTTTTAACTAAAAGAAATGTTCAACGACTTATCATTAATATAGAAAATCCTTTCAGATTATATGATGTCTACAATAATCTAGGCAGTAAGTGAGAATAATTTAGTCTAGATTAATAGTGGATGTTGTCTGTAGCCTATGTCCAAGGACTACATATCCTTAAGTGGCCTAGCTTAGACCAAGGACCCTAGGATCAGATAATAACAATATCTGGGCAAAATAAATCAATAGCCTAACAATAAGGCTACATATTAGTATAAATTTTTTCCTTTTATATAAGCCTGTGCATTTATGCATGAGCTAAATAATCCAGGACTAGCCTAGACATTACTTTACATCAAGTTAAGTGATAACTTTTTATGAAACAAATTGTTAGCATAGACCATCTAACTTAGGACTAGATGAAATAGTAATCTGTGCTGGATGAGATGGCAACCTAGCCTTAAGGCTACATACTAAGGTTGTATTGTAACCCATACACTTAAGTGTGAATTAAATAATCCAGATTAGGCAGTAGCCTAGATTAGAGTAAGTTATAGCCTGGCTTTAAGGTTACACATTAGTTAGTTACTGTTTTATATAGTAGACCAAATAGCCTAGGATTGGATATAAACAACAACCTGGGTTAGGCAAAAAAAAACACTAGACTAACTATAAGGTTACATATTACAGTGAACCCCCTGTATTCGCGGGGGATGCGTCCCACACCCCCCCGCGAATAGGTCAAATCCGCGAATGCTTAAAACCCCTCTAAAAACACTTAGAACAGCCCATTTTGATAGCTTAAACAAAGAAAAACCCTGTAAAAATGCTTATACCTGAGTATTTTAATAGTTTTATCACAAAAAGTGCATTTATTCATGAAAATTATATGAAGATACAGTAATTAGTGAATATTTCTCAGTGAAAAATACCGCGAATGGGCGAATTTTCCGCGAATGATGGCTAGATATGTTCCACAGAGAAACCCGCGAATGCGTGAGTCCGCGAACCATGAGAACGAGAATACGGGGGGTTTACTGTAGTATGTTTTCCATTTTCATATAGCCTGGCCTATACATTGAAGAGTGATCTATAATAATCTGGATTAGGCAATACCCTATACTTGGCTAAGAAAGAACAAATAAGCCTAGGAGTATATATAAACAGTATCCTAGGCTAAATAAAATAACCTAGTATTTTACAACTCGGTAGCATGTCTGTAAGGCTACATACTAGTAGGGTCTTATGTAGCCTGTATCCTTAAAGGTGATATAAACCTAGAACAGGCAGTAGCCTTACCAGATTAAGTAGGAACACCTTTTTAAGGAATGTCCTACTATTAGCCTAAAACAGCGATGGCTGAATATCAGATAAAAAGGTAGTCTCGGCCACATAAAACAGAAAACCAGATTATAAGAGGATTATTTTCTTTATAGTTTAGATCCTTAAGTTTTAAATAAACCTAGAACTGGTTAAGCAAGACCCTTCTAAGAAATCCTCTATTCTTAGCTTAACGTAGATTATACTAGAAGCATTAACCTAAGCTATATAAAACAGTAGCTTGGATTAGTTAAACAAATTAGTTCATAGCAGTTAGTCTGAATGGCATGACAGCTGGAATTAAAAATTTCACTTGGCCATTGCAAAAGGACTAACAGTATGAAAACTAACCTAAACCTTAGATGGTTTAAGTTAAATTAAATATATTACAATTGCACACTTGTAATCAAGTTAATCTGTAACATGGAAACTATATGAGGCACTACAGCAGTGTCCCTCACTTTAAAACAATTAATACAGACTAGCTTCCAATAACAACTTGCTTTATATCACTACAGGGCCACCATTAGGCAGGATCCTCAGTTCATGTGTTCAGTAGCAAATTCCTCGGTTCACTTTTTGCCAGTGGCTACAGCCCATACCACCTGCCATGAGCAAAGTCCTAAAAAAAAAAAAAAAAAAAAAAAAATTGCTTGGTTGCCAGATGTAGGAGAGATTTGTAGTATGCTCCTGTCAGAAAGTTTTAAGGATGAAACAGCTCCCTTTAAGCTTTCTCAATGGGTCCTAGGGTTCAGTAGGGGCGAGGAAGGGGGAGATTATATCTTTCCAGCAGAACTCCAGCAGCAGATACTTAACCCTTTCTCTGAACAGCACCAATGTTTGGGCCAAAACCTAGTAACATCAGTTCCCAATACCTCCCAGGTTAACCCCACAGAGGAAGTAGAGGAATCTTCACATGGGGTTGACATTCTTATAAAAGAATATGAAGTGGACATTGCCACTGAAATGGCCCTGCTGAACCCAGAAGGCTCAGGGACACTAATTTTAGCTAGTCATGTGAGAAACCTTCCAGAAGGAATTCTATTCCCCGTGTAGCTATTGTTGCTGAATAGGATCTTTCCCCCAAAAGGGATACTGGGATCCACCTAACTCAGACTGAAATGACTACATTTTTTGAGGGGTATAGTAACTTGCCCAGGACTTCTGCCCCTTGATTAACAGGCAGCTGCAGTTCAGTTGCTGAAGCTCAGTTAGATTGCGCAAGCTCTCCCAAAAGGGATACACAGTTTGCGGCAAGCTCCCCCAAAAGGGATACAGAGCTTGTGGCAAGCTCCTCCAAAAGGGATACACAGTTTGCGGCATTTGATCAATTCCGTAAGGAAATTGAGTACCATAAAAGATGCCCTTGCCACAGAACGGCAATGTATAAGGGGCGTGAAGCATGATTTCAAAAAGGAAAGTAAGTCAGTCATGTACACCCCAAAGTGTAAAGTACTACATCCTGTAACTGAAAAGTGAGTGTGGATACAAATGCTGCCCAAACAAGGTCTGTGAGAATTCCGACTGGGAGCGAAAAAAGGGTAAGTTCAGAATACAGAGCTTCAGATCAAAACATAATAGGGGCTCCAATACTCACTCCTGATGATACTGATAATCCTTGGCGAGACGCCTCAACGTGCATTTTCTCTCCCGATGGCAAGTAATGTAATTAATGAGAGAAAAACTATGATTGAAGTTACACATGTAGAATTTACAAATGGCAGTATTCCCTAATACAGAATGGCACCTGGTACCATCTTCACCAGGCATGGAGAAACCACTAACAGAAACGGTTTTCTTACCTGTGCATATAGCATTAAAAGCTATAGGAATCACCCTTTCCTAGGTCAATGAAAAATGGATCTCTACTTCCATTTTGAATAAGACCCAAGTTGCTCACCAAGTAGCCCCAGCTTTCTGTCCCTTCACTTTCAAAAATATTAATCACGTGAAGACAGATTTCAGAATTTGTAGTGACTAAAAACAGGAGACAATGGCAGAATTAAAACCATCTGCCACAGTCATCCCTGTTTCAAGAAATTACACCAAGGAAAGGGCAATGCTGCAACTCCCTTTTGAAAGGAAAAAGCTTCCCTTAGATATAGCTACTCAGCAGTTTGGGACCCCTATGAGAAGAGACTCAGAGGAGACAGCCTCGTCAGAATTTTATGGTAGGCTCCAACTCCTTAGTATTATAACCTCTACCACCTTGCTGGAAGTTGCCACCTAAAGGCTTCCAGAAGATCCCTGGATAATTTTTGCTGTTGAGGCCAAAAGTCTTGTGAGAACCCGATGGGAAGCACTCTGTGACTTCCTACAATGGCGCAAAAAAGCGCAAATGGAAGCATTGGAGGGCCCAATCAAATCACTCCCCAATGTCACTGCATTTTTACATTCTAACCCCTTCTGTAAGACTGTTTGAGGAGTCCGTTGTGGCTCAACTCAAATGAGCATGCCACCAACAGAATTGTGCAGTGTACGCTCTTCTGGGGAAAAGGGAATTCAGGAAACAAAGAACCTAAAATTTCCCTTTACTCAACCCCAAAAAAGGCTCCCTTTGATCAGAAATCATATAAGCCTTCAGTCACCCCCAAAAGTTTTCCTCAAAAAACAAGTAGGTGGTCAGAAGGGATAATTCCCTACAAAGAGACAGCAACAACAGCAAGGACATCCTTTTTCACAAGGTCCAAAAACCATTTTATTGGGGAAAAAAAGGAAAAGCAACACCTGGAATGTCAGAGGCAAAAGCAGAGGAAGAGGAGATACCAAGAGGAATTGTATGGCTGGGGGTCGGCTACTACGACATCACAGACAATGGAAGTTTTTCCCTGTGGGGGACAGCATTATTTATATGTACAGAAAAGCCCTGTTAATGGGGCCCATAGAGAAACATGCGTCTATTTGCCACCAAGTACATCTCTTCAGTGTCCTCAAAAAGGATTCCTCCAAAAGAAGAGTAATCCTCAACCAATCAACATTGAACAAGCACATTGTTTGCCAAAAGTTTCGGATAATTGTGAAAGGTGCGAAATAATGAGCAGAAGACAAGTACTTCTGGTTTATTGATGAAGCGACCCGCTTATAAAGCGGCGTGCGGACGTCAGTGTATACGCAGAGACTGCGGGTACAAAAATTTACAAGTGACCTGAGGTCAAACTATTTCTCTACATAAAACAGGACAGGTACATACAGAAAACATGATGATTAACAATAGCTGGTTGGACATAAACATACTCTGACACATATACGTGGTGCAAGGGCAAATAAACAGGTACTAAATACACAATTCCCAATAATGATAATAAGACTGTGTTCGTCCGACCTTAGGTCGCATGTGACGGCACCACAGAAAATGGGATGTTCATCATAGAGAACCCATTGAGCGGGGACTTTACAATACCCCCCCCCCCACCAAGACATAGGTAACATCTGATCAAAGCAGGTATCTGCTGGGGTGGCAGAGGGAGCCCCGCCTTCTCGATGCCAGCTGGGAGGGGGGGGTTGTCTTCTTCGGTGCCCTGTGGATGGGTGTGTTGGGTTGCTCTCCAGCCCGGTCCTGGGGCCTTCTGGGGGCGTCCACGATGTTTTCTTGCGGACGGGGTGGGCTGTGGGGACGCCACCTCCTGCGGGGGCTTTGGGAAATGCCCCCGACGTCTTCCTCCAGAAATGCGGACTTGAGACGGTCTATCGATACCCAGTCTTCCTTCCCGTGGACAGCCACCCGGAATGCCTTCTTGTTCCTCTCAAGTACAAAGAAAGGCCCCCTGTAGGGCCTGGTTAAGGGTGGATGTACGGCATCGTCTCTGACGAAGACGTGGGTGGCGGAGGATAGACTGGGAGGCATGAAGGGGGACGTCCTGTCGGTATATGTCCGCTGGCAGGGGGCAAACTTCCCAACCCTGTCGCGGAGCCTCTGCGTTGTGAAGTCGTCCTGGTCCTCTGTGATGAGTTCCCCCAGGACTACGAGGGTCTCCCCGAAGACCTTTTATGCTGCAGACGGGTCACTGTTGGCTCTGGGGGTGGTCCTCAGCCTGAGGAGGACCCAGGGCAGCTGGTACGTCCAATTCTCAGAGGTGCAACGAGCCATGAGGGATGCCTTCAGGGACCGGTGGAACCTTTCCACCATTCCATTGGCTGCGGGGTTGTAGGCGGTGGTGCTGTGGTGAGTGGTCCCCAACAGGCGTACCAGGGTGGTCCACAGCTCGGACAGGAAGGCAGGGTCCCTGTCCATAGTTATATGGTCCAGGACACCGAACCGGCTGATCCAGCTGGGAAGGAGGGCCTCTGCGCACGTACTGGAGGTGGCTTCTTCCATGGGTGTGGGCTTTGGGCCACCTGGTGGAGCGGTCGACGATTGTTAGAAGGTATCTTGCTCCTGATGGAGGAAGAGGACCCACTACATCGACGTGGATGTGCCCGAAACGTCTCCCCGGCTGGGGAAAGTCGCCCACCCTCGATTCGGTGTGCCGCCCTACTTTGCTGGCCTGGCACTGTATGCACTGCCTTGCCCAGGCCGTTGCGTCCTTCCGTATGCCGTGCCAGATGAACTTCTCCGCCAGCAGCCTAGTCATTGTTCTGCTGGAGGGGTGCGACAGTCCGTGGATGACGTCGAAGACCAGCCGACGACGGGAGGTGGGCACCAGTGGGCGGGGGTGACCAGTGCTTACGTTGCTCAGCAGTGTTGGCCCTCCAGGGCCGAGGGGCACGTCCTTCCACTTCAGCAACGTGATGGCAGTTCAGTAAGCTGGAGTCTCTGGGTCGGCAGCTTGTTCACGGGCGAGGTCCTCTTAGTCGATCCCGAGCTGCACTGCATTGATTTCGATCCTCGAGAGGGCGACAGCTACTGGGTCCTTCTTGCCAGGGAGGTACTTGATGGTGCAGGTGAACTCCGCGATGGCCGCGAGGTGCCGCTGCTGCCTGGAGGACCATGCATCCCCCAGCTTCGTGAAGGCGTGGACCAGCGGCTGGTGGTCCGACCAAATTGTGAAGGGGGTACCCTCCAGGAGGAATTTGAAGTGGCGTACTGCCTGGTACACCATGAAGAGTTCTCTGTCGAAGGTGCTGTAGCAGGACTCGGTGGGGCTGAGTTTTCTGCTGAAGAAGGCGATGGGCTGAGGGGCTCCGTTGATGACTTGCTTTAGGACAGCCCCTCAGGCGACATTGCTGGCGTCCGTTGTCAGCTGGAGGGGAGCGCTGGGGTCCTGGTGGGCCAAAGCTGTTGCCTTGGCGAGGGCGGCCTTCATCAGGGAGAAGGCCCTTTGCTGTCGGGGCCTCACTCTAAGGTCTTCGGACAGCATTTGAGGATCTCCGTCAGGGGAGTCATGGTGCTCGCGATCCCAGAGATGAACCTCCTGTAGTAGTTGACCATTCTGAGGAATTCTTGTACGGCCCTGACGGAGGTAGGGGTGGGGAACCTGACGACGGCCTCGACTTTCGATGAAACTGGGCGGACGCCTCCTGGGGATATCTCATGGCCCAGGAATTCCACCTTATCGACTTCAAAGGTGCACTTGTCAAACCTGATGACGAGACCACTCTCCTGCAGGCACTGCAGGACCTTCCGGATGTGCCGTAGGTGTTCCCTGTGGGATCTGGAAAAAATTAGGATATCATCGACGTAGCAGACAAAAGTTCAGGTCCCCCAGGATGCTGTCCATCAGTCTCTGAAAGGTCGCCCCTGCGTTCCTCAGGCCGAAGGTGGAGAAGGTGAAGATGTAGGACCCAAAAGGCATGACGATGGCAGTTTTGGGGATGTCCTCTGGAGCTACTGGTACCTGAAAATTTGACTTAAAGAGATCTAACTCTGAGAATATTTTGGCCCCGTGGAAGGAGACCATTAGGTCCTGCATGTTTGGTAGAGGGTAGTGGTCGGGTTCTGTAGCAAGGTTGAGCCGCCTGTAGTCACCCCAGGGTCACCAGGTGCCGTCCACTTTCTGTACCATGTGAAAGGGGGGGGGGCCTGGACTGGGAGCCTTCTTGCATATGCCCATCCGTTCCATCTCGGCAAAGCCTTATCGGCCTCCTGAAGGCGCTGTGGGGGAAGCCTCTAGAACTTTGCGTGCGTCAGGGGTCCCCCTGTCTTGATGTGATGATATATCCCGTGTTTGGCAGGGGCCCCAGGCACCTGATGAAGCTCGGGTTTGAACACCTCCGGGAATTCCTTCAGGAGGGAGCCGTACTGGTGGGGAGCAACGGAATAGATTGTGGGTTCCCTGGGGCCTGGCGACAAGGGCAGGGACTGGCAGGACTTGGTGTCCAGCAGGTGCTTGCGGCTGACGTCAACTGCCAGTCCGAAGTTGGTGAGGAAGTCCACACCCAGGAGCGGGGTCCTAACGTCCGCGACGATGAAGTTCCACTTGTACCTCCAGCCAAGGATGGAGAACGACAGGAGCCTGGTGCCGTAGGAGAGGATGGGAGACCCGTTGGCGGCCGTCAGGGAGGCAGCCGGGTCCAGCGGACGTCTGCAGTCCTCTCTGTAAGGTGGGAACACTGACCACATGGCCCCAGTGTTGATCAGCATCATCCTGCCAGAGATAGTGTCGCAGATGTAGAAGCCTACTGGCGCGGGGTCCCTGGGTGTTTCGGATGCTGCTGCCATGCCGGCCTGTGAGGGTGGCCGCCGCTTCCCCCATTTTTTGGAGGGAAGAAAAGGCAGGGGGCTTCGCAATTTTGGGCAGCTTTGCCGAACCTCTGGTGGTAATAGCAAAGCCCCAGCCTTTCCTTCTTCTGCTGGAGGGGTGGCCTCCTCCTGTCGACAGCGTTGATGCCTCCTGTGGTGGGGTCCTCCGGCTGGAGGCAGTTGATGGGTGTGCGGGCGTGGACGCCCGCTTCACTGCCCTCGTGGAGTCCGTCAGCTGCTGCGCCACTTTGATCAGGTCCTCGACCGGCAGGGTGTATGGTTCTGTGATCTGCCCACAGACCTCTGGGAGTAGCTGCTGCAGGAAGATCTCCCTCGACAGGCTAATCTCTCTTCGCCTGCCACTGCTGTCAGTGTTGGGGAAGAGGAGGAGGTCCTGGAGGGCATGCCACGTCCCCAAGAGGTTCGTGTCCTGCTAGGGGTTGATGGCGAGGTCGAGAGCACGGGCGGCTCTCTTGGAGACAGGCAGGGAGCAGGTCTCGACGAGAGTGGCCTTTAACTCCTGGAAGGTGGCAGGGCTCGTCGTTGTCATCACCCACGGGGCGACCTTCTCGTATATCTCCTCCGGTAGAGCATTGATGGCGATGCCCACCTTCAACACCTCGTCGGTCAGGCCTGCCACCCTGAATTGCCCCTCGACCCTGTAGAGCCAGAACGCTGGGTTCTGATGGGTGAATGGCGGCAGCTTTATGCTGAGGGCCGCCCTTGGTTGGTCCGTCAGGCAGGGCATCGTGTGGGGAGCGGGCACCAGCGTGGAGGAGTGCGTGGGAGGGGGTTGCACGAGGGGGACATCTGCCTCCGAGAAATTTGCGGTAATTTGTATGTGGGTGGGGATGTCTGTGTCCATTCTCATTCTGCGCTCTTACTTGGAGTGTGAGGGAACACTTGCATCAATACACACTTGGGAGTGTGCCGTTTGGGTCCGCTAATGATGCCAGCGATTTGCCGATGAGGGTCGGTAATGCCCGAAAGCTCTGTTAGAGCGCCGTAGTTAGTCCGTTAGGGGCGTGGGTTGGTTCATCGGGCCAAGACTAAGTTGCCGTTTGGGTCAGTTAACCCTTAAACGCCTATTGGACGTATCATACGTCGACTAAAATTGTCTGTTGGGTGCCGAGTGGACGTACCGTACGTCTACTACAAAAAATTTCAACCTTTGGTCAACTTTGACTCGACCGAAATGGTCGAAAAACGCAATTGTAAGCTAAAACTCTTACATTCTAGTAATATTCAATCATGTACCTTCATTTTGCAACAAATTGGAAGTCTCTAGCACAATATTTCGATTTATGGTGAATTTTTGAAAAAACTTTTTCTTACGCACGGGCGGTAACTCAGCCGAAAATTTCATAAATTCTTTCGTCATTTTGTCGTAATTTTTGCACTGTTCTATATTAGCCGTTACATAAAGTTTTATATATGAAAATGTGCGCAATTTCATGTACAATACAGCAAAATACAACCCATGGTTGTAGCTTTTATCAGTTTGGAAATATTTTCATATAAACCTCGATAACTGCCAAAATTTCAACCTTCGGTCAACTTTGACTCGACCGAAATGGTCAAAAAACGCAATTTTAAGCTAAAACTCTTACGATCTAGTAATATTCAATCATTTACCTTCATTTTGCAACCAATTGGAAGTCTCTAGCACAATATTTCGATTTATGGTGAATTTTTGAAAAAAACTTTTTCCTTACGTCCGCACCAGAAATTCTTTTGTCACGTTGTCGTAATGTTTGCACTGTTTTATATTAGTCGTTACATAAAGTTTTATATATGGAAATGTGCGCAATTTCATGTAAAAAACAACAGAAAATAACTCATGGTTGTAGCTTTTATCAGTTTTGAAATATTTTCATATAAATCACGATAACTGCCAAAATTTCAAGCTTCGGTCAACTTTAACTCGACCGAAATGGTAAAAAACGCAATTATAAGCTAAAACTCTTACATTCTAGTAATATTCAATCATGTACCTTCATTTTGCAACAAACTGGAAGTCTCTAGCACAATATTTCGATTTATGGTGAATTTCTGAAAAAAAATTTTTTTCCTTACGTCTGCGCGCGGTAACTCGGCCGAACATCTCAGAAATTCTTTCGTCATGTTGTCGTAATGTTTGCATCGTTTTACATTAGTCGTTACATAAACTTTTATATATGAAAATGTGTGCGCAATTTCATGTAGAATACAACAGAAAATAACTCATGGTTGTAGCTTTTATCAGTTTTGAAATATTTTCACATAAATCACAATAACTGCCAAAATTTCAACCTTCGGTCAACTTTAACTCGACCGAAATGGTAAAAAACGCAATTGTAAGCTAAAACTCTTACATTCAAATATTCAATCGTTTAACTTCATTTTGCAATAAATTAGAAGTCTCTAGCACAATATTTCGATTTATGGTGAATTTTTTAAAAAAACATTTTCCTTACGTCTGCGCGGTAACTCGGCCGAACATCTCAGAAATTCTTTCGTCTCGTTGTCGTAATATTTGCACCACTTTAAATTAGTCGTTACATAAAGTTTTATATATGAAAATGTGCGCAATTTCATGTACAATACAACAAAAAATAACCCATGGTTGTAGCTTTTATCAGTTTTGAAATATTTCCATATAAATCATGATAAATAGAAAAAATTCGACTTTCGGTCAACTTTAACTCGACCAAAATGGTCGAAAACTGCAATTGTAAGCTAAAACACTTACAGTCTAGTAATATTCAATCAATTAGCTTCATTTTTCAACAAACGGGAAGTCTCTAGCACAATATTTCGATTTATGGTGAATTTTTGAAAAAAACATTTTTTTACGTCCGCATGTTACGAATTCATGCGTCATTTTGTGATAATATTTTCTCTGTGTTGCTTTGATCGTTTTAAAATTTGTTATATACCAAAATCATCGCAATTTAGTGTACAATACAACTAAAAAAATTAACTCATTAGCTTTAACCGTTTTGCTTACAGCGCGATTTGTATACAATTATATGTTTTTTTTTTTTTCGCTGTCATTCATATATTCCAATATTTATATATGATAATGATATTTTTTTCATTTCTGATGGTTTCATACTAAACTTCAAGCAATGACAAAAAAAATGAGCCAAAAATGAACTCTTAATCTTAAAAACTAAGCGTGCTGTGATTTTTAAAAAAACTTTTTTCCGCTTCGGCACTAACTCACCGAACGCCGCCGGCATACGGGAGACGTTTTTGTAAATAGGGCTTCGGCGTTAAAGGGTTAATGGCTCCGGGAACCACTCTGGGGGCCACCACTGTGAGAGGTGCGAAATAATGAGCAGGAAGACAAGTACTGCTGGTTTATTGATGAAGCGACCCGCTTATAAAGCGGAGTGCAGACGTCGGCATATATGCAGAGACCGCCAGTACAAAAATTTACAAGTGACCTGAGGTCAAACTATTTCTCTAGATAAAACAGGACAGGTACATACAGAAAAATGATGATTAATAATAGCTGGTTGGACATAAAAATACTCTGACACATATACGTGGTACAAGGGCATATGAACAGGCAATAAATATACAATTCACAATTATAATAAGATTGTGTTCGTCCGACCTTAGGTCGCATGTGAAGGCACCGCAGAAAATGCGATGTTCATCACAGAGAACCCAATGAGCAGAGACTTTATATAATTACCGTTGCCTAAGTACGGTGAATCATTCCAAAAGGGACTTAGACAGTTTCTATAGATCTGAAGGATGCATACTGGCACATCCTATAGCCATTCCCTTCTGCCCCTTCCTAAGGTTCCAGATAGGGAAAGATACATACAGATTCAAAGTCATGCCCTTTGGGCTAAACATTGCCTAAAGAATATTTTACAAAATTAGCAACGGTATTTGTTGAGGAACTCAAACAAAAGGAAGACAACTAATAGCCTACCAAGACTGTAAAGTCCCCGCTAAGCAGGTTTTCTATGGTCAACCTCCAGTTTTCTACGATAACGCTCCTACGAGATTAGGTCAAGCAAAATTAGCCCTATTTTTCCTGTATAAATACGTATCTACTACTAATTCATTTGTATCTGTTTTCTTTGCACATGTGTTAGAATGTTGTTATGTCAATTCTTGTTAACTTACCTTTTATGTTACTTGTATTTATCCATTATAATTAATACCAAGAGTAATTGACCTCGGGTCACCTGATTTCTATTGTATTCCTCTGTGTGATGTCTGCACGCCGCTTTATAAGCGGCCTGCGTTCTGAATAAACCAGCAGTACTCGTTCTCCTGCTCATTATTTTGCACCTCTTATAAGACAACTGGTTGATCTGGGAGCCCACAAGAAAAGAGTGCTTGAAAAACCTAAGAGCAATGGTCAATAGACTACAGTCAAAAGGTTTCATAATAAATTTGAAAACATCCTACCTTACTCCCAGAAGACACTTTCAGTAGCTGGGACTGTGTTGGGATACTCTTCACAGCCTGTTGTCTCTCCCCATCATACTCAAAACAGAATAAGGTAAGTCCTCAAAAGGTTCTTTGCACAGCCCAGAGTTTCCAGATGGCAATCAGAATGTATGATGGCCTGCTGCAGTTCGCATCAGTAATAGATCCAATACGTAGATTGCAACTAAAAATGTGGACAAATTCTGGCTATCGCACGCAAGAAAAAAGATGTGAGACCGACCTCATCAAAAGATTTTAAAAAGTTGGGGAGATACTTCCGCCTTGGATCTGGAAGGAATCTCTGGTGAAACAGGTCACCCTGACTCCTCCGTCTGTATGAGGGACAATGCACACAGATTCCTCGTTGACAGGTTGGGAGGACATTGGGAGGATCGTCAGGTGGCAGGGAGGTGATCAGCTACTCTGAGGAATTCTTATATCAATTTCCTGGAGCTGATGGCTGTCTTTTTGTCTCCCAAAACACTCAAACCTCCAGAAGAGAGACAGACAACATAACTACAGTATCCTACATCAGAAGCCAGGATCACATTCACCTCCTCTCAGTATGGTAATGCTAGCCATCCTTTGGATGGCACAAGCAAGGAAGTGGCACATGTCTGCAATGCACCTCACAGGGGGTCTCACTGTACTGTAATAGCAAACTCTCTATGGACATCATCTATCTGGCAATACCAGTCCATATGCAAGATATAGTTAGATTATATCCATACTGAGAACCCAGTTGAAATTTCTATAGAACACTTTTTATTTTTCTTATATATACCCTTTTGAAGACAAATGCCTTGCGGTTACAACAGTCATGGCATACAAGACTGCATTAACGAAACCTTACTTTATGGGTTCGGGATTGACTCCAGTATAGAAGTTGTCACCTCCCTCCTTCAGTCTTTTGCTCTACAAAGGTCCACTCCCAAAAGGCTTCCAATTACTTGGTCCCTGAACAAGGTGCTTAGACTTCTATCAACCCCTCAATTCAGCAGACCCAATACAACCACAATGCACATGCTACAAAAGGTTATCTTCTTGATTGCATTAGCATCAGGAGCTCGTATTAGTGAACTGACTGGGCTCTCTTAGATGGGGGACAATGCATCACGCAAACAGCTGACCATCAATTATTACTGCCCCCTGGCCCATCGTTCCTGGCCAAAAATAAGGATCCTTTAAAAAGGAAATCTATTCTTATAAGAAAACTCAATGTAGCAGACAAGACATTATGCCTGGTTCAAGCACTTAAGGTTTACCTAGAAGTCACGGGAAACATCCCACAGGGTCCTCTTTTACTACACCCTAGCACAAACTAGCCACTCCCCTACAAGGGCTGAGAATGACTGTAGTGTTTCTCATTAAAAAGGCAAATCCACACTCCTTTCCTAGGTTATTATGATGATAGGAAAGTAAGTACGTTGTTGGCCTTCTTCAGAAATGTCTCTTTCGAAGAAGTCTCCGAATGTACGGGGTGGTCATGGGTTAAATTACTGCCACGTGCTCGAACAAATTCGACTACACTGTGTATCAGTAGGTGGCAGAAAACCAGGGGTGTTATTATTGCTGGTGAGTGTGCCAACTATCACTGGGAGAAGGACGACAGTACTGCACCCAAACTCAGCGTGCTTAGGTAAGCACTGTAGAACTACATCCTAAAACATAAGTTCGTGTATAGTTTCTTGTTCCTTGTTACCAAAACCTGAAGAGTATTTGGAATAAAGAATGGGACTTGAAATCTGTGGCTTGACCTTGGAACAGAAATGATTTTTCCTGTGGGGTGTTGGGATTAAAAATTGAGAGCTTAAGCCTTTTTTGTCACCTGTCAATTTCTTTGCAAGGCTACTTGAGGATGAAACAAGCAACTACGCTATCAAAAAACAGGTTTTGATGTAGGAAAAACCTTTTTTTGGTAGTTGTTGTTGAGTCCTCAAAATCCTCCCACTTCCCTGATGAAAAGACATGGGCAATGGCTCCTTGGTCTTTAACAGCCCAGTTGTAAACAAGAGGGCGGATGTGCATGTGCAATAGTCACTTCTCTTTCTTGCAGGTTCTTTTGACATTGGGAAAACTGGGTTCAGCTTCTTCGAAGATAAGGGAAAGTGCCCTCTTATCTCTGAGTCCATTATATACTCCATCACGTGTTATAATGTTAATCATTACGACACAATACCTGGCCAAAAAGACCAACTAGAAGAGAATTCTTTGATATTAGTTTGGTCACCATGGAGCTCTGGTAGACCATGGAAGGTAATTCCTTGAGGACGCTTATTAAACTCTACCCTATTTTTGAACCTAAAGATTTTACAATAACATTCCTTGACTGAGATTAAACTTGAAACATTTAGCTAACTTATCAAAAGATAGGAAAGAATTGAGTTATACCATTATCAGAGAGCAGGTAAGAACAGTAGTTCAAACTTAGTTGAGTCTGAATGACTGTGTATGCAGTCAATGAGTCTGCTAAGTCTCCTAGCGTTACAAGAGAATTTACCGGGTTGTGAGGTAGGACAGGACAGCTGGACTGGGAAGGCCTGCTAAAAATCATAGCAAGCACAAAGGTTAACGAACCTATGATTTGTTTTTCTGTGAGGGAACTGGTTTGTGTCACACCTTGTGTCTGATGCCATGACCTTATATTTCATCATTTGCTCTTATTCAAGAGTATTTTGCTATCCATTATAGGCAAATGGTTTTAGTTGTTGAATGCCTATGAATGCTCAAAACACAGTTTAAGAAATCAACTCACAGTAAAATTAAACAGAAATTTTGCTAAAGTTTGTCTGCACATATTAACAAAACTGAAAAGGGCTTAAATATCAAATTCCAAACCTGAATTGTAGTAAT
Organism: Macrobrachium rosenbergii; assembly: GCF_040412425.1. Lineage (NCBI taxonomy): Eukaryota > Metazoa > Arthropoda > Malacostraca > Decapoda > Palaemonidae > Macrobrachium > Macrobrachium rosenbergii. Next base: position 30,579,472 of record NC_089749.1, read on the forward strand.
CATCACTTCAGGTTAATGGCAAAAGACAATTTTCTTAAAACAGTACAATTACACTAACCAGTTGAGTTTGTTTCTATGGACACTGTAGAACTGTACTTTCCAACTATATTTCTCGAACTTGCAGCCACTTGGATGTCATACCTGGTAGCTCCATCCACCCCAAAGGCAATCTCAGTTGAATTATCTTCAGTTGTATAGTTGCTATGACAAGATCCACAACACTTCATGGCACGTTCATGACATCTAACCTTTACTAAGAACCTGAAATAGCAGAACACAAAACAAAATATAATTTCATTACTAAATATCCATGTCAACTCAAGAAAACCATCAAAGAGGAGAGAGTATAACTGTGGCGATAGGTATAAAACCTTTGGCTTAACAAAAAAAATTACAGTTTGGCTCAAGTAATGTGTCATGATATTTCATGCGAGTATTGGTATCTTTGCATAAAAGGTTGGGCTATTATTATACTCAAAACTGTATCTGACTTTTTGCAACAAAAATTGTATGATGGTTTTCTACAAGAAGAAATACAGTTTTGATTAAAGAATTAAGTCAGTCAGAACGAAAAAGAATGCCAAGCAATGAGTAAAGAAAGACACTGACAGACTGTTTAAATTAAACAGCTATAAGAGAATTCGTCCTCTTTGTCAAGCTATGTGACACAGGGCCTCTGTGAACTGTCTAATTGTTATATCTTACACAAATCTCCATTCATCTCCACCCATCCAAGTTGGATCTCCTAACTTTTCTGCTGTTCACAAGAGTCCAGCTAACACTATCATGTACTATTCTCCCAGGGGTTGTGTTATGGATGTGTCCAAGCCATCTCTATTTTAATTTCAGCATCATCTCATACACTGTACACATAGAACTTCCATAATTTCTCTTATGGTATCATTTCTAAATCTAATCTCACATCTTACTCCTAAAATTCTTCCTAAAGTTTTATTCTAAAATTGACAAAATCTCTTAGATACAGTTGTACTGTCATACCACGGTTTATGTCCATAAAGCAATAAAGATTGAATTAGACTCATGCATAATCTTAACTTTGGTGTGCAATTTCAGTCTATTCAATTTCTAAATGTTATTCAGCCTCCCCTTCTTCCGATTTACATTTTTTAGTCTTTCACTGAATTCCAGCTTTTAAGAACCTGTACTGGATTTTGTTGTCCCTAAATATTTGAAAGATTCAACCTCATTAATCCTTTCTTTAAAGTGTTAATTCATCCCTTTGTTGTGTGCATATTCTGTCCTCATTATGTACTACTATTCTCAGATTTATTATGAGTCCCCCTTGCTACATATATGATGCACCCTGTTAAGCAAACTTTGTAAATCTTGAAGTGTATCTTTTAGGTCTGTCAAGTTTCTATTGTTACTCCAACCTACACCTTGTCTTTCCTCTCTAACCAATTTTTCTTTATAAAACCTATGAGGGAGGCAAAGACAAAGGTGAAATATCATTTCTTTGTAGCACCCTCTTATTTACTGCAAATTTACTTGACAAGAGCCCATCAACATGGCCGTTGCTTTCTATTTTATTTAAGGATAATTTCAATTAGCCTAACATAATGGGAATGCTACTGCGACACAAGACTATCTATAAAACTGGTTATGTAGAAAATGTCGAATGGCTTCTCATAATCAACAAAAGCCATCAAAAGTGGATTTTTGTATTTTCATACACTACTGTACAATACATCTTAACATAAACATGTATCAATGTGCAACTCCTGCATTTTCTAAAACCAACTTCTTCACCTTTGAGCATTTCATCAGGTTCTTTCTCCAGCCTAATGAAAATAAGCATGCTGAATACCTTCATGACAACCAAAACAAGTGATACCACTACAGTTACCACATTCAGTCAGGTCACCTTTCCTTGGTAATCTTTGCTATGAATTACAATTCCCAATCTCAGGTTTTGTTTCCCAATTCCATATTCAGCAAGAGAGTCTTGTTACATCAGGTGAAGAAGTTGGTTTTAGAAAATGCAGGAGTTGCACAGATCGATACATATTTATGTTAAGATGTATTGTGCAGCAGAATATGGAAATAAAAAACCCACTTTTGATGGCTTTTGTTGATTATGAGAAGCCATTTGACATTTTCTACATAACCAGTATTATAGATGGTCTTGTGTCGCAGTAGCATTCACATTATGTTAAGCTAATTGAAATTATCCTTAAATAAAATAGACAGCAAAAGAGTCTTGTTACATCAAGTGACATTTCAGGTTCGGCTAAAATCATAATTGCAGTAATTCCATCACTTTAAAAGCCCTGAATTCATTCATAAGCACATTCTGGTCTCTCTCAGCTTCTGGTATACCAGTCTGCTCATCACACACTCTTATCTCTCATTCATGACCTCAAAGAGTTCCACACAGCACTGTTTCTCTTCTTCTTCTGATATTATTGACCTATCCCTCCTTTTGATAGTTATTTTTCTCTTTTTATTTTTGCAAAAGATATTTCATTGATAATTGTGGGGGCTACCCAAACATATATACCTCAATACAAGGCTTTGTCAACATCAGCATGTTTGTCCAAATGGTTCCTCTTATGTCTTTACTATAAAGACTTGAGTACTGGGCACGTTCTACTTTGTGTTCTTCACCTCTTTCCTAAAAGTATCTCTGTATTTATATTTACCCTCCGCTTTTGTCTACAGTACCTCAAGTCTTATCTGATATCCAGAATTTCTTTTGTCTTGTTACCCATATCCCAGTGCTTTTTTCCAGCAAATATGCTGGAAAAAAGCATGATGTTAAGCCAGTCCTCATTCATTATCTGTTCCTTCCTCAGATATGGTTTCAATAACTACTAATCTATTTCGAAATTCACCGGCAAAAGCCTAATGATTTTTATCTTCAAGAAGCCTTGTTATATCACACCTACATGCTCTGTCAATTTTTTTTTTTTTGGGCTGGGTGATTTTAATCCATCTACTTGTTTTGTCTTTCCAATCTGATTTTAGGTTTTTATGTTCCTATTTAATATTTTCAATTTATATTTAGTATACCTATAAACCAAGAGATTATTAGCAGGCCCATATCCTCAAGAATGGGGCTATTTCTAAATTGTGCCTATCCATTGAAGATTCATGGCTATTCACACTAAAGGATAGCCTGTTCCTAGTAGAGCACAGTCACTAGCTGACTACGGCCAATGATCTCTGCTATTAAAGCTGAGGAAAAAAAATACTCACCATCTTAATCCTATCCATCATCGTGCTGCCAATGAATTCTGCTGCTCCTCTTGAGCAAGGCCACAATTTTTGGTTGTAGACCTAGCCTTTGCCTAAAGAGGCCTTAACCTACAAGGCAGCAGTTGCCCCTAACATGAGCTCAGGGCCATAATTCTAGTACTACCTGCTGGGCTAGCTGGATCTGGTGCTCACAGAGGGGTAGGTAGGCAATTCCCTAAGTTATACTGTATACACAACCCACTTACTGCTAAAACATTTTACCTCAGCCATAAGCTAGAGTAATTATTGAAAAATTTGTACTGAAGGTGAGACACTGGGGAATTTACAGTGATAGAAAACTATAGTAAATTTCAAAGAGATTTCTCATTATCTCTTTACAATGAGCAAATTTAATCTACACTATAACCTTGATTCACGACTTCAAAGAACAGATATCTGTAATGGCCAAGGATAAAAAAAACAGATGATGATTTATAAGAACTAACCAAATAAGTAATTTTAACATGAGGCCTCACAATTTGCAAAGCTAACAGATCTTTATAATTACCATGTAAAACATGAAAAAAATATGTTGAAAGCATGCTGTATAGTTTCTCAGCCTTCCTAGGGGAGCACCAAACAATCCATTGTGAAATCTGCAGATGAATATACAGTACTGTACTGTCAAGTATAAACTGGAAAAGGTATAAAAAGTAAACCTACCTATCTACCAAGTTTACAGGATCCCACTCCCAGGTGACCAGAGCTTTACTTTGATTTGCTGCCAATGTGATGTTGACGTACTGAGGAGCAGGAATGGTGAAATCTGGAGAAAAAGAAAAGATACCGTAATTCACAAAATCCTCATTTGTATGATGAAAAGAAATGCCAGACCTGATATGTAAACTGCAGAAACTAGTTACAGTGGAAACGTTAAAAATACCAGCTATTCCTAAATTCCAAGGATTACATGCGTTAAATGTTTTTGTTGGTAAAATTGGGTTTTGTTTTACTGATTCCAACAAAGTCTGTCGGTACTAATATAATCCCCAAAACCAAATGTTCTAAGTGGACACAAAGCTGTAAACATGGCTTCTGCTGTACTTTTTTTAAAACTAATATCCCTCTTTAAGACCCCTACTCAGGAAGGACGAACTTTCCAACTGGAGAGGGCACTCCACAATGCAACCTTTTTCCAATCCAGTGCTTTAGGATTTTCAAGACAGCTGATCTGTGCATATTTAATGACATTCAGTTTAGATCAGGATTCTGAATTCTTTCAATCTGTAACTGGATATCTTTCTTTTGACCCTGCTTGTATTTCTTTCACATGAAGGCCGCCTATTCCATGGCCCTAAATACTAAAATATCATGCTCTGTATACTTTATATTTCCTTTCACATACAGCAGGCAGCTGTGGTTTTCCTTACATACTCATCAGTGAAATAACAATGAACAGTGACAAGAAAAATTCCTCAGAACAACACCTAAGTGTTATCAACCATTACTCAACTTAATGCACCTTTTCACAAAACCAGTTTATTAGTTCTGTAGACACACTGCTGACAGGCAGAAAGATAAAAAGAGACAAACTGAACATACTAAAGATCCTTGGTGGAGGTGGTAACAAATATGGGGACAAAAAATTAGCATTAAATAAATAAAAAAAATATGCAATGAAGGAGAATGGAAGATGCAGCTTCATTTCTATCTATTGCTGATACACAGGAGAGAACTCCAGTTGGATTGGTCTTTCCTGACAAAGCACTACACTTTTTTATACAGACCGTCACATAATCCGACACCACTAGGGCCTGAAGAGTACAGCACCAGATTAGTTAAAATTCTGAGTTGCATAAGGATTACCTCAAAACATTTAACATAGTCATCATCATCCCTGTAAAATATTATGTACAGTATGCCCCGCCTTTTCCCCTGAAATCATTTTATCATAGATTGTATATTCAACGTGAGTTCAAAATTTCTCAAGTCAACAGTTAACTGATGCTTTTAACATGTTAAATACTTTTATGGGCTATAACTCGAGATGTATTTCTATGCATTTAAAAATCACACACACACACACAAAAATAACAGGAAATGATGAACAAGGGACAGTTATGCATTTTACTACTGAGCCTCATGAAAACAGAGCTACGATTTGCATACATATGTTATACTGTAATTATTGTAATGTAAAACTTTGATATAACATACTAGTTTGACTTTGACAAGCTGTGTACTCTGGGTGCTTTTCTGGTTGATAACTTCTCTTTCATCCCCACATCAGGAGTAAATATAACCCTCTGATAATACATGTTTTTTGTCTAGAAAGGGGTGCAATAATTCATCACCATTAATTAGTAACAAAAATGTTTAGATTAAGGTTAAACTGCTTAAAAACATTTCATGTGATATTTTATATTCTTCCATACACATACCCAGCATGCTCTTCATGTTTATAGGGTAGCTCAGTCCTTTCTAAATGACCTAAAAAATCCCAGGCTGCCTTGGCATACTTCATTTCCAAATCTTCAGCAAAGCCTGGAGTCATTACGTTCTCTACCCTTAGTCTCTGGTACCTTCACTTTCTTGTCACTTATACCAACTTCCTTCTCTCCTCTGTGCAACTTCCTTCATTGCAAAGTAAACAATAAGATTCTTCCACCATCCTGCGCACTTTACCTTCACTATTTTTAATCATTTAATAAACCTACAATCACCAGTCATTCCCTGTGCCATTCCCACATCGTTCTGTTCTCTTACCTTGCTTATGTACCTACTATATATGTTATGTTTTCTCATTTTCCTCACCAAGATTATATATGAGCAAAAGTGCTAATACTCATACTTCTAACTATTGCTTACATAAGAATTTCTTCTGAGCCCATTCTCATAGACAAGCTTCAGCACCATCACTGGCTCTATCCTGCGTGTCTGACGTTACTTGAAAGTACAGTGATTTTAATTCAATGACTACTTCTGTTCGGTAAAACATTGATTACGAGTTTACCTTATACTTTTTTATTTGCTGTTTTAAATGACATTCATAACATCTGAATGGATGTTGAATTTGCTGTCCAACAAAGTTCATAGATAAGAGTTTCACTCATCAGGATCTGGCTGCAATGGTAGATAAGGGCATCCTGTGATACCAAGTCATTACTTAGAGGCAGCTGTTGCTTTTGTTTACTTATGGAAGTGACTAAATCTGTTTTGACTAGTTGCTTGGGATTAAGAAAAAGGCGAGAAGTTTGTTTGCTTTACAGGCCTCCTGTAAAGCATTATGTTCTCAACAGCCTTTGTCCGCTTGTCACGAACAATGTAAGTCATACGCTTCCATCTGGGATGAAGATATATGGACTGTTCACGCGCAGGTCGGACCTGCATCCGGACTGTAAAATTTCCCGACTTATTTTTAAATTTCTTTTACACTTGACAATTTCAAGCTGCATTTATATTAAATTCAGAATCTTCTGGGACTTATGGTGCAAGGGAATCACATGATCAAGAAAAGCTGTCCTGCAAAAAATCGAACTAAGTAGTAGTTGGTTTGATTCAGCTGTCACTGTGCCAGCACAGGCCCTTGCCTTAAGGCAGCTCATATGGGAAGAGTTGAAAATGGATAAGAGAGCTGATGTAGACCTCTGGAAGGTGCTAAACCAACAGAGATGAACCAAATCACTAAGGTTATAAAAGATTAACCGCACCACAAATTCAAAGGAAACATTAACTCCATTTTGCACAAAGTTCATAAATTCATTTGTATTTTATGCAAACGGCTCCATTGTGCACATTAGTCATTTGTATTTTATGCAGGCTCCATTGTGCACATTAGTCATTTGTATTTTATGCAGGCAAGTACTAAACATTAAAAGAGCATAAATTTCAAGATTTGGAATATTTGCTAACCTATTCACATACTAGCTAGTAATTCCAACATCAGTTATACAGTAACTGCATTACATGTAGTGTATACATGATTCTGAGAACAATACTGTTTTCAGATTTAATCAACACCATTTCATTTTGAATAATAATTTTCTCAACATTTTTCCGACTTTAATCTAAAATGCATGTCCAGAAAATCTGAATATTTATCTTTATCCATCAGCCTACCTGGACTTAGGAAAATTGAAAAAAAGTACGAATACTGCATCACACATTCTTTTGCTGCCTGCATTTTAGCAGCAAAGGTTAAATTATTATAACATCGTTGAATTTCTTATTTATGAATTCAATGTTATTTTTAGTGGCCCGAAACAGTCCTTTTAAACTTTACCAGGCTGGAATGATGATTTAAAATATCATCGTGCTGCTCCTTGTTTGGGACAAGAAATGTGAACCTCAAGGTGTACTTGTTCTGGTTTGTCTTTAGGATCTAGAAAGAGATTGAAAGTGATCAACAACAGACGATGAATGACAACAGAATTACAGTGATCACTATAACGTGATGATGTGGTAGAATCAAACAGACATAAGGTATAAGGAATTATGGACGCAGGTCGTGCCAAGTTAAAAATAAATAAGTCAGAGCTGCAAAACATGAAAGAACCAGGTTATGGTTGTAAGCGTTATCCGTCTGCATACAGATATTTATTAGCTTTAAAACAAAAAGTTACATGAAACTCGGAAGATTAAGTATTAACAACAAAGATATATTCAAAATCTTATCGAGATTTACTGCGTGATATTTAAAAAGCTGTTAATATGAAGTAATGAATATTTGGTAACATTCAATCAGACTACCACCTTAGGTCCGTAAATTTGTTGCGAGTTTCCATGTGTATTTACAGGCATGGATTGAAAGTTAGCAATTCCACTAGTTTTGTTTGTTTGACATCGAGAGAATTTTACCTATACTACAGCAACAGTAATTCGGATGTTTATGGCCGTTTTGTTGATACAGTATTAGAAAAGCATTCGATTCTGTTAACCACGAAATTCTGTGGTTAACAGAATCGAAATCAGGTGTTCCACCTGCTTATGAAATCTGATCCAACTTTGCTACTGTAGCCAACTGTTTAATGTTAATTTCAGTTCGAACATTTCATAAAAATGGCAGTAAAAAAGGTTCGCCCAGTGAAGTATTATTAAGTGTGTTTTTTGGAATATAGGTTGCTGTAGTTGAAAAAAAAAAAAAAAAAAAATTTGAGATCAATATCGGATTCCAGTTTCTAATATCATCCCATACGCTGATGATTCCAGATCCAAGACCAACTACGGTGGAATTTCTTGTTATTGGCTGGTCTGTCTTACAAAGCTCTGGGGCACCATAAGAAATACCCCTCTGAGGACACCCAGTGGCTACCAAAATTAGTTTTCCCTTCATACATACATAAAAAATGGGCCACAAAAGAGCGCACACACAAAAGCTGAACAATAGCGACGCGTGCTAAAAATGGAATGTCTTATTTATGACGCCAGTTTTTTTAGTTTACAGTCCTTTTATGGTGCCAGGGGTTTGTAATTTAAAATCACTCGGTGGGACTTTTGACATTGGGAATGTTTACAGGGCTGGAGGCCTGTGATTGTGACAATCTCACCCTGATCCCATACAGACGACTCCATTTCATGGAGCTCTATAACGTGATGATGTAGTAACTCCAGCTTAGCTTTTTAGCTTTTCTCTGGTATATTTAAATAATAGCTTTACCTAGAAATAAGTGCTGAAAGGTTATTTCACCATGACAGAGGTCTCTCCCTTTAAAATAAATTTTCCTTTGTCAAAATTAAGTATTATATATATATATATATATAAATCTTATATATATATATATATATATATATATATATATATATATATATAATAATAGACTACATATATATATATATATATATATATATATATATATATATATATATATTGTTTATAATATATATATAATATATATATACATACATACATACATACATACATACATACATACATACATACATACATACATAACCACATATATATATATATATATATATATATATATATATATATAATATATATATAATATATATTAATACAATTACATACATACATACATACATAAAAATACATAAAAATTCATACATACATACATACATACATTTGGATATATATATATAAAAAAAAAAATATTTGAGATCATATATTCCAGTTTCTAACAACGCTGAAAATTCCAGACCAAGACCAACTTTCAGTACCAAGCTGGTTTCACGTTTATTAACGCATCATCAGGGGCACCATAAGAATGAGACAGATATAAAGAAGGTTACAAAGTAAACAAAAAGAACAAGAATACCAGATGGTCAGTTGTCAAAATGGTAATAAACAAAGTTAATCCAGGATAATCTGGGATCGAGCTGTCACAAACTGAACGTAAGAACAAACAACAAGAAATACTAAAGTTTAGGCTTACAAAATACAAAAACATGTATAACCTTGAATACCAGATGGTTAATTGCCAGGGGGTAAAAAACAAAAGGTTAATCCACAGCAAATCCGGGATCATGCGGTCACAAACTAATCCAAATATATACTTAACCATAAGGCAAACGAAATCTTACCCATTTGGATTAGTTTGTGACTGCATGATCCCAGATTTGCTGTGGATTAACCTTTTGTTTTTTACCCCCTGGCAATTAACCATCTGGTATTCAAGGTTATATTTCAATGTAATTTTTCCAATAGATGACAACTGAAAGGTTCCTGTTCTCTTTCATGTAAGATATATGTATAGACTGTATATAAATTGGTATATGTATCTTTCTATTCTTCTTTTTCTTTTAACGTGCTTTTATTCCCATTTTTTATATGGGGTCATCAGGGCACGATGCCTTCTTTTACAAAGAAGGACTTTTGATTTCAAAGGCTTTAAACAAAGGTTAACCTGTGGTCTCGATCGGCTGCCCTGCCTGACAAACAACAAGACCTAAAGTTTAGGCGTATGTTTCATGTATCATATAGACCTTGAACGCCCTTTCTTCCCAGCAGCGAGAAGCTATTGCGCGGGTATGGCGAGAGTTCGAGACTAATGAGATGTTTGTTATGTTTTAGAAAAACGTGTTGTAGTGGCTTTGTTTTATGTGTGTATTTAGTCTGTAATTATCCATTTGCTTTTTACCCCTGCAAACCTATCCGTTGATTACATATATAATCCCAATAGATGTCTACACGGATAGCAAAGTGTCTGCCTCTCTGATCAGCCGGCTTGTGGGATTGAACCCGTATACAGACCTCTATACGAAGTCCGAATGCTAAATTATTATTCACTATCATGACCTATACTATTATTATATATGAAGGTACTGTTTGTATCTTGTAGCTAACAAACAGTAGTGGATATGACAGTGGTAGTTAAGTATATTTTTAATAAAATTATTACATTAAATTGTACATATGTTGTATCATATAAAAAATATTATGTTAAAAGTGTACATGTATTGTATTATATAAAAATGTATTTATGTATTTCATTATTACAGGTACTGTTAATAGCTTGGGACTCCTACCTGCATTTACCCTATGGGTAATATCAGTAGACACAACGAAAAAGAGTACAAGAACTTACTGTATATACATGAACCTCTTGCACATTTGCGTTGTCTTTCATCGTCTCTACTTGTACTTCATTCAATCAGTACCTCCAGTAATCTCTAAAAAAACTTGTAAAACCCCACACGATGCTTGGACTAGCAATGGTTGTTTACACTTATAAATCTACTTTAAACTACGACCTGGTCCAAAGCCCAGGTGCACATGCATCGTGAGTGGCTTACATGTTCTGGTGCTTACAAGTTTTTGTTCCTGTTTATATAATTTATATTATGTTTACATAACATATACGTATATATGTGTGCGCATGCATGTGAGTGTGTGTAAAATGTTGAGAAGGAACAGATCAGTGCAAATTAAAAGGAAGGTGGAAACAAAGAAAGTACCTACTATGTAGAAAAAGGATAGTTAAATGAAGAAGTAGGGAAGGAAGTTAGGGTGATTTTACTAAAGTAGACTGAAGATTACATAAGTTTTAAAAGTTTAATAAACAGGAACAAAAACTTGAAAGCGCCAAAACATGTAAGCCACTCACGATGCATGTGCACCTGGGCTTTGGACCAGGTCGCAGTTTAAAGTAGATTTATAAGTGTAAACAACCACTGCTAGTACAAGTATCGTGTGGGGTTTTAAAAGTTTTTTACAGAGATTATTGGATGTACTGTTTTTCATTGTGTCTACTGATATTACATACATACATACATAATGCATACATACATACATATATTTATTTATACAATCGAGGAACAGGGAAAACTTCACATGTTAAAAGGAGCGGGCGCAAGAACACATGGAGATTCCAAACAAAATTCTTAGTACCATTATTGGAGCCACTGACCCGAAACCAATATACAGTACTTTGAAGAATTCTGAAGAATTTAAAATTGGAATACTCTCATAGGACTCAGACTTACATATGTCTAGTCTAGATGTTGAACCACTGTTCACGAATGTACCTGTGAAAGAAACCCTTGATCTAATTTTGGCCAAATTATTTAAACAACCCGGTTCTATTTATTGTAATTTTAACATTGACTCTTTTAGAACCCTTTTTAGAATTGGCCGTGCTGGACACGGCTTTTCTTTTTAACAATAATTCATACAAACAGGTGGACAGGGTGGCAATGGGTCACTTCTGGGCCCAACTTTTGCTAATGTCTTTATGTGTTCCTGGAAGAGCACATTATGGAAGACTGCCCCGTCTTCCCATCCCCTATTTTATTCACGGTACATACTGTAGACGACACATTTGTACTGTTTAAAAATGACTATGATGAAGAGAGATTTTTACACTTTGCGAATCAATTTCACAGCAACATCAAGTTTACTCTGGAAAAGCATGTGAAGGTAAGTTAGCTCTTTAGCTGTTTTAGTCTCAAATGAGCAATATCATTTTAACACTTACCATTTGCAGGAAGAAGACATTTACGGACCTTGGCTCCAATTTTTATAGCTTTTGCTTTTTTAATTTCAAAATCAATGCCATACATACACTTGTACATAGAGCTCTTACTTTAAAATCCAATTGGGCTGCTTTTCACTGTGAAATTGTATTTTTAATCCGGTATTTTAACAATCATTGCTTCCCAACCAAACTAGTCTACAAAATCATCCACCAGGTCCTTGATAAGAAATTTTCCCCTCCCATTCCTACTTTCAATGTTCCTTAATTTCTTGTTTGCCTGATTTCCATATTTACCCGATAAGCACAATTTTCACAACGAAGTTATTTAAATCATCCACAAACATATTGGATCCCTCAAACAAACTACTCCAAAAAATCATAACACTTATTGACTCATTGTTTTCTGTGAAAGATCGGCTCTGTTCTTTAATGACGTCGGGCGTAGTATATGAGTATACAAGTATACCCGTGCCAGTACAATGCTAGTTGAATCGAAGGTAGTAATTCGGGTAATTATGTGGTTTCGACCTGACGTTTACTCAGGGTAAGAACCGATTCCCATATTGAAATAACCGTACTGGCTGCAGACGGTCCAGCCCGGAATTATCTAACATGGAAAACCTTGCTTACAACTGTAAAACACCTGTTGAGCGTAATTGTAATAGACATAATGCCCTCGTAACTTCTCCAATTCCTCGTTCTTCTTTGGATACGCTTGTCACTACAAAGCATTAAGATCCAAGTGCAAGAAATCTGAAGCAGTTATGATGTCCGGTAGTGGGAAACGAACCCGCGTCACCATAATCATGATGAGACAAACGTATCCAAAAAAAAGTGCGAAGAATGCGAGACGTTAAGAGGGCATTGTGGTTATTACAATTACATATGTATCTAGTGAAAAATGCGAGACGTTAAGAGGGCATTGTGGTTATTACAATTACATATGTATCTAGTGAAAAATGACAAGTAGATTATCCCTATTAAGTATGATTATTTCAAAGTTATAGGTCAAGCAAAAGAAACATCAGAATTGCTTATACTTGAAAGTCTTAATATCAAATTGAAAGTCCCTTCTCTTATTCACTAAACTACGGCTGTTACACTGTTTACTGCCTGGTTTGGTTATCTATACTTTCAGTTGTCTGGTCTGTAGGTTTATATGAATATTATTGTTTTTTTTATTCTTGCCTTGAAAAGTTGATGTTCGCCCCTCAAGTGTGTCTGTGATTTTACTTATTGTCTTATTTTTATACAATTTTAATTCCATACTTTTATGTATAATTTTTAAAGTGTAATTAAGTGCGTTATTGTCATGTACTTGCTTAATGTTTTGAAAGAACTCTAATGGTCGCTCATTTTCTACAGATGTCCCTGATGACAAATGAATACGAAGAAGAGGAAGGAAAAGAGAAAATACATACTGTAGAAATTAAATCAAATATAGGAAAGATCAAACTATCATACGAACATTATCTCATAATTATCGAAGTAGTACGTAAAGATGGAACACTAAATAAAATACTGGAGAAGGATGAGTCAACCCAAATCGAGAGTGTGTCAGCAACCTGCGGACTTTACTCTGGGGAAGTTGATGATGCGGGAACTTGCTGTGAAATGTGTGATGCATGGTTCCCCTATCAGTGTTCAGGTATCGAGGACAAATACACACCCATACTTTGGTATTGTACATCTGTAATAACTGCAAGAGGCCTGAACAAAGAACACACAAAAAACTCATTGAAGATGAACTCCAAGAAATAAAAGAAAACACAGAGATATTAAAAAAGTTGATTCAGGATTCGGCTCAGAAAACTAGTAACATAATGATCAACACAGATGAAATCCAAAACAAAGTTGACAATAATGATAAAGATGTAAAGACCATGACAAACATGGAAAAAACTTATGCTGAATTACTAAAGACAAAAAAAAGTGCTTCTGATCAAATCTACAAACGAAGAGAGCACAGCAGCAAATGAACAGAGACAAATTATGAGTAAAATAACGGCGCCTGTTGAACAGGTTAAAACAACAAGAGATGGACACTTATTGGTAAGATTTCCAAACAGGAAAAACTTAGAAAAGGCAAAAATGGAGATTCAGGAAATCAGCAATATATCAGTGAATGAGAAGGGCAAAATTAAACCAAAAATAAAAGTAGTCTATGTCCTGAAGGATGATGATGACATTGTCGATAACATTGTAAAGAAAAATCCATGGATAGGTAACCTCATTTCTGAAAACGACGACCTGAAAATTGTAGAGGAAATGATGGCCAAAGATGACAAATATAAACACTATATCATCAAATGCACACCACAAATACGGAAGGCTATCTATGATAGAGGTGACAAATTGTGTACACTGTATAGCCGTTGCAAAGTATACGACTGTTGCATGCCCTATCAATGCTATAAATGTCATGAACTTGGTCATAGCACAATAAATTGTAGAAATGACCAAGCTTGCCCTAGGTGTGGTGAAAATCACAAATCAAATGAGTGTGCTAGCAGCATCTCCAAGTGTAAAAATTGTGTAAAGAAAGCCCATAGTGATACCACACATAAAACATATGATGGCAATAAGTGCACAGTATATAAAGAATATATCAAAGGTGAAAAATAATAGGGCTCATGGCTTTGACTAATAAACTTCTTTGCAATTTAATAAACATACAGTTCGTGGGAAATAAAACTAACACTACCGGACATGCGAGTGAAGCATATAAACTATCTGAACCTAGAACAAATTGTAAGTCAGGCGAGAGAGCATTTGTGCACTGTGCACCAAGACGACAGCAAAATACCGCCTGAAGTGAAGAGGATACAAGAAGAAAGCAAATTTAAAAAAGAACTAAAGACTCTCCTATTCTGCAGGAGCTACGATACTGACGAGAAAACACTGACAATTATAAAACATAAAAAAGGACCTCATTTTGAAGATGTACAAGGGCCCGCCAGAGAGGGAATTATCCCTGTGGAGGGTTTTACATAAAACCAAACAAAGTAAAACAAAGTGAAAGGACACAGGGTCTAGAAATGTAGGAATAAACTACTATACTTCGAATCTGCTTGTGTTCCTGCACCTGCTCCTTTTAATATAGTATATATTTTATATATATATATATATATATATATATATATATATATATATATATATATATATATATATATATATATATATATATATATATATATTTATATATATATATATATATATATATATATATATATGTATGTATTAAATTTGACAGAGAGAGAGAGAGAGAGAGAGAGAGAGAGAGAGAGAGAGAGAGAGAGAGAGACTTACCTTCTGTTGAGTAAGGTCGCACATGTGTCGCCGAATTGTCCGGCGGGTTGCGCTGAGGGCCATTCCGCGTCGTTGCCTAAGGGGAAAAAATAGAACAATGTTAAGCTACAGCTTCCAACAGAAGCAGTAATTTACTCTCAAAGTAAAACTGGATCCTTCCTAGATAGTGACCTCCAAGGGTTTTAACCCGGTATGTTTCCACCTTTGCGGCGTGTTTAGCACAAGCCCGCTGGGATTAGAGTAAAAACAAACAAAACACTGTAAATATCATAAAGATAATGAACCCCAAGATATATATTAGTCCTAGACAACGACCCATGAAAACCCTTGGGGGTCACTACCTAGGAAAGATCCGTAAAGTTTAATAATGGTATCTTTTTAGCATCCATTAGGCCCTAGTAGTTTTCTGTTCAATAGTCTAAGTAAATATGATTCTAGTGACAATGACGATGATGATAATCGTAGTCAAGCAACTTGACCACTCCGTCTGTGTGACAGAATTAGTATTATCCATACTGAAGATGTTTACTCTCACACATTTTAGTGGACTTTTATATTATAATAATGCTCAGTTTCTCATTTTTTGTAACGTTTGAAGAAAACTACGGTGAATAGGGCTGCATATATATAAAAAAGTTTTCAATCATAGGTCTAATTCCTTTCTAATTATTGAGCCTAGACTTAATCTTCAACATTTTTAAAGTAATTTATTCCCTATTAATTACATTTAGCATCCATATTCAGCACACGGTGGAATCCCGTTTACCCTATCGCTAAGGCCTCAGAATTAAGGTCGTTGCAACTATTCTATTTAATCTCGGTCTTTAAATTTCGAAACATCCACACGCTCTGTTCTATCTTTATACTTAACTATATACTTCATTGGTATTATTCTCCCAGTTTTTCCTTCCGTTTGGTCTTTCGCATGTTTATTCTAAAAGGAAAACTGGTTTAGCAATCATTTTAGACCTAAATTTGCTACACCTCTCGACAGTTCTGCCTCTATACTTACCGTGTCTTCTATTTAATAACTGACCATTTTACTCAACTCTTCCATATTCTTCTCCCGAATACGTTTAAGTGGACCACTTACATGTTGCCCCCATTCAAACTACCATCATCGCATTAACAAACTGGTATTTAGTCTTTATTTTAAATGAAAAGTCTTGCTTTAGTCAACATTCGCTATCAACTTTCTTTACTTGAAGGCATTTTTACTTACATTCTTTAACTATAGACTCAGCCACTGGTTCTTTCCATTATCTTTACCACAGTGTCAGTGACACACCACACCATACATTTGCATCCACATCTTTTGCACTTACTGAATAGTTACTCGCAAAACGTCCTCCCCTTTTCATCGCCTGCTGTTTAATGTAAAGTGATATTCATTCCTTTGTAACTGTTGCCCTCTCTCCTAATAACTTCCCATGTGCATTTGTGCAAATGGTTTTTCAGCCATTTGGTACTTTATCTTCACTCGCAGTTAATTTAAAAGTATATCCCGCGATTGTGGAACACTGAAACACTACCTTCTCCAAATTAGACGACCTTTATTAATTTCCTCTTTTAATTTCCATAGTCTTTCATTTATTTCCTACAGTAAATTCTTCTGGCTAGTGCACTGTCAATCCACATTTTCTGACACCGCCATCCAAACTGTTATGAAATATTTCAACACATATATATATATATATATGTGTGTGGTGGTCGCTAGTGGTATATGCTTCACAAGAGCCTACTAGTTGCAGCAGTAAGCAGAACATACTAACTTACTGTCTCATTAACAGAAAACCTACTGTGTGATTACAGAAAAACATAATTTCGAATTATTAACAAACTACACTGGCAATAAAAATTGAGAATGCCATGTTGTCAGTAAGTTTTTAGATATCTCGCATTCTAAAAATAATTGATAACTACATTTCCCCCCAAGTTATACCTGAGCGTTGACAGAAGCCAGAAGAGCCAAGATCGAGAGTATTGTCACTGAAGAGACGAACGTGGGCCTTTGCCTAATTCTAGGGCTGATCTCCACACTCTGGGCGATGCACCATCTGGAAAGAAAATGTTATCTTTCATTCTACAGACTCAAAATACTGACAAGATGGTCCTACATTCTAAAATTAAAACACTAAGAAGAGAATGACACTGTATATACTTCTTCTTTTAACGTGCTTTTTCCCATTTTTTGTATTGGGTAAGCACGATGCCTTATTTTGAAGGACTTTGATTTGGCTTTGGGGTAGACCGTAATCTCGATCGGCTGCCCTGCCTGACATCGCAGGATGACACTGTACAGTATACTACTGAGCTGAAAAACGAACAAGGTGATTACTTTTCATTCTCGAGTCAAAATACTGAGATGACACTGCTGCAGACTTCAGTACTGGAACACTGGCAAGATGATACCGCATTCTACAGTGAAATAATAACGAAACGTGTTCTTCTATCTACAGTGGCAATACCGTCTGTATACTTACTTATCTGTATTTTCAATAAAGTCAACGAAGCCGGGAAGTACCCCCATTGTTACATCCATGCCTCTTCCTATAATTAACCCATTAACAAACTTCGCACTGAGAGTGCATTTAGAAATTAACGTTCATTACGTACAGTATATCCAGATTGTGTTTCATTATCTCTTGCAACATTCTACCATTTTTTATTGATGTAGAAATAAAAAATATTTTCCTCCTCCTACTGTTCCTCATTATTATTCTAATAAAATAAGCCAAAACGCTAGAACCTTAACCGGCAAGCTTACAGATTACAACGATGAAGAGATGAATAAAGGAATAAAACTACATAAGAAAGCAATAACCATAAATAAAGGGTGATATGATACAATGAATTGTTATTAATACTTACTTTATCTCACAGGCTCAAAGGCTCTGAATATGATATCTGTCTCGACAGTAACAAATACTGAGCGAGTACAATGTTTCTGGTGAAGATAAGGTAGGAATAGATTTCAAGTATTAAAATATACTGAATAATTCTTCTTATCGGACAAGAAGACAAATAAAACGCTAGATGCTACTGGCGTGGAAGCATACTTTAAACGAAGTTTTCCTTTCAAGGTTGAGCAAAGAAAACACACATGGACACGAATGGTTTACCATCGTTAGATGAACGCTCTGGCACAAATGGAACTAAACTCATTTTAATACAACAGCAACTTAGACCGAAGGAAGCTGATAGTCAAGGGATGTTAAAGAATTCCACCGTCCAAAGTAGTGTGTTGTTTATACATAAGGAAAATGAAGGCCATGTTCTAGGGGCACTGAAAGAAACTACGAGAGGTAGCAGGAGGCAGTCGAGGTTTTTAGTGGATGAAAAGAATATTCGGTTACCGAACATACATAATACTGGGCTGTGAATGCCAATCACAGTGAAAATGAACCCATAATTTTGAACCGAAACAGTTAGGCCTAGTCATGGCCTATCATGGACTTTCCAGCGTTTATTTCTGTCCTCAAAATGTCAAATAAGAAACGAGTCAGGATTTTGATACACCGCAATAATACTTGGAAAAAACGAGAAGCGAAAGGAAAAAATGAGATCAGAGAGGAAGTATGAGTTGCAAAAACAATAACCGATGCCCCATGGTTTACTGCCTCAAGAGATCTGCGCACGAATACGAAAAGACTGAGAAAATCGCACTCATTCATTCCCAACAGCACAAGAAGGACAAGGGAATATGAATATGCCTCAAGAAAACCATACGGTGGAGAAGACGATTGAAGGAAGGGTACCCTGCAGAGGACTAGTGAAAATGGGACAAGAAGCAAATCCACAACTAAGACAAGGATAGAGCAGCGATACATATAAAATGCATTATCATTTGCTTTGGCTAATAGACCGTGGTTTCAGTCTAAGGGTGTGTCTACAACTCTGTAAAATGTGTTACATATATATAGATCGGAAACTTTTCTCATACTTATATTGAATAACTGAAACCAAGTCTAAGACCATAAATGGAGAACGATAATCGTATGAAGCGCTGGTTAGATAGTCCTGCCGATAAGTCGTTGACGTGTATTCATCCTGTTGGTGACGTGTGCTAAGTAAGTTGCCGATGTGTATTTATGACATGTTTTTCTGCGGTGTGGGCGTACTCTCAGGATGAACCACACTGCTACGTACAGAATCCAGTGTCGCAATCTGTTTTCTACGAACCATTCTAAATTCTTTCCTTCTCGTGTTTTCCAGACCTGAGTTACACATATGACTGACTGAGCTACACATACCAATGGGAATGAAATTAAGGAATCTAAACAACCGGATAATTGTGAAATTGAGAGAGGACAAGGAAACCTGATGAACGTCGGCCTGATTCAACGACTCATGGATTACGAAGGACGAAAACATGCTTCAACGCATGTCAGGATCCGGGAGTAAAAAAAAAAAAGGGGGGGGGTACCCCTACCCTGTCGCCTTTGAGGATACGTCTGCTTAGTCTAAAACGTTTAATGTCGCAATGCTTCATGATTTCCCCCTCTCATTGTGACGTCTTTTACATATGAAGTCTTGCTTTTCCGGCGTTTATTTTCAAATTCGGCATTACACACAAAAAACCTTGCACATATATTCGCGTTGGTGCACAGTTTGGAATTGGTACCCCTCAAACAAAGGAAAGCGTAGCCGCTGATAGCCTATACCATCAATCAGTTCATTATATCTTAACATAAAATAAAAACAGGGGAAAAAAACATAAGTAACAAATGCAAACAAGGTCTTTCTCGTTTCTTTTAAACCGCCACCCAACTCTTTCCATTCTAAATTCCCTCATAAGATATTCATAGGGTCTACATATTTTCGTTTCCAACAACAAGCTTTGTACCCAATAAATTTAAGAAGTATATTCAATTTGTGGAAGTTTGCTACAAAAGGTCATGGGATGTGGGCTCATTCCACAAAATAGTTTGCAGTGTAAATAATTATTGATGTAAATATAGTTATTATTCATATATATACCAACAATGTAACAATTACATTAATACCGTCAACAGACTTGCAGCACCAAAACCAGTTCTGTGGATCATATGAATTTATCAGTCAAAAGTTGAAAGACTTCAACAAAAGTAATGCAACTACATTATAATTTTCTTAAATCTAGAGTCCTTTCTCTACCCAGTGAAATCAATAACATGAATTGAAAAGGAATCGGCAAATCTTCACATACATCAAACTATAACTATCATATCATTAAACCTACACAGGTACGGTTACTTCTGCAAGTATACATAAATTTAATTCGTATCATAATGATCAATGAGTGCTGCCACATTGACATTTACTTAACAAGCTTGGAAAAAAATAAAGCTATAGATATAAACAAAAACAAGAAATAAATACGAATGGCCTTGTGGGAGGAACAAGGATGCAAGCTTGTTCACAAGTTCACTGTCATTACAGTATTATTAAAGCTTAAAACGGAAGATGGCACGACTGTTGAGGGGACGAATGCGATATCTGTGCGAATTAAGGAATAAGTCGAGAACCTTTTTCGTTTGGTCGAAGGAGACCGACAGTATATGGCCTTTTTTCTGGACAAGTGTCGGCTAGTGCTGAATGGCCAAACCTACAGGCTTTGTCCACTGAGATTCAGTCGGAGGTGGTGTGGTATGCTATGAAAAAAAAAAAAAAACGTGCAATGGGAAATTCCGGGCGACGATGGTCTCCCTATTTTAATTTTACAATTCTGGAACATTATAAAACTGGATTTTATCACTTTTAAATTATATATGTGATGTAAAGCAAATGTCCAAGAGTCCGTATGTTGGTGTTATCAAATTATTTGTAAAAAAAAAAGGTGACCTTGCACTAACAGAAAATTGGAGACCTATAACGTTGCTAAATACTGATTATAAGATTTTTGCTAAGGTTTTAAAAAACAGACTTGAGACTATATTAGACGATATCATTTCCCCTGAGCAATATTGTGCAGTCAAAGGGAGATCGATTGTTCTGTGTAATAGTACCATAAGAGACGTTATGTTTTATTCAAATGCAAATCAATTAGATGCTGCCATCTTCAGCCTCGATTGGTCGAAAGCTTTTGATAGTGAATAGTGGTTTTGTGTATGAGGTATTGGCTAAATTTGGTATTCCGGCAGAATTTATTAGTTTAATAAAAACTTTATTTTTACAATGTAAAAGTTATTTAAGCATTAATGGCTTTTTATGCAGCCCTTTTCCTGTCAAGAGGTCGGTAAGGCACGGCTGCCCCATTACATGTCCATGTTGCTGTTCTGCATTTTTCAAGAACGTTTTTACAGGGCAATTCAAGAACGTAACGATTTAATAGGTATTAGTCTTTCAAACCTGACAGTCATAAAAGTACATACAAGAATTTGCTGACGATTCTTACGTATTTGTGTCAACAACCAATTCGGTTAAAGCTTGTTCCAAATTAATTCAGCGCTTTGAGGCGGTAACAGGTGCAAGACTTCCAGGAATGAAACTACGATTATGGGTTTGGGTAACTGGATTCAAAGGCAGCACTGGCCTTTGGATTGGATACGGGTTGTTCATAGTATGGGTATTTTTGGTATTACCTTTTGTAATAACTTTGATTTGGTGTACGTTGAAAACTCGTCTGTTATTACGAATAAGGTTGAAACTGCCGTGACTG
>NC_089749.1:30606551-30639051 GCF_040412425.1 Macrobrachium rosenbergii
GAGCATAAACAAACCTCTCATTGGTATCATGGAAACCTTGGCGACCAACAATCGGTTGAAAATTTTAAATATCAGAAACAGTGATAAATGTGATAATTGCGATGTTGAATGCATATTGCATACTTTTTATTTCTGTAGACATAAAAAAATGATGTTTTTCAAAAGTGTGCTAATTTCATACTTGTAACATACACAGACAATTTTTAAAATACATTAATAATGTTCAGTTTCAAGTATAGGACAAAACAAAACAAAAAAAAAGGATCATAATAGTGGCACTGTATTAATTGTAGGGTATTTATATGCTATTTGGGTCTGTAAAAAAAGTTATACAAAAGAGGAAACATATGCCTTTGTTAAGAGCAAATTTTGTTATGACAGGTGGCTATTAAAAAAAAATTACAAAGAGAGTAAATAAAATGTTCACAAAAGAGTACATTAATTACTGGTTTTGAGTAACTAAATTTAAAAATAAAAATTCATACCAGGAACTCTATTAAATGTATGGGCTTATCATGAAAATAAGGCATGGTTATAAGTACTACTTGGAAGGTTATATGAATTGTCATATTGTAGAAATTGTAGTTGTGATAACTGTCACATATCATTAAATTATGGAATGTAACTCACTCAGAATTCAGGGATTATAATATTACCAGTAATGAGAAAATTTTTTGTTTATTTATTTATTAAGCATTGATGTATGCAAACACATTGTTGTCCTGGTGCAAAGAAAAATTATCATTATAAAATTATGTAAATACTATGAAATAACTGCAAAACTGCATTGTATTTTTCTAATAGATAAAAAAAACATCCAACCGTGACTTGTTTCCGATGAAACTAACTAGCGTCCACAAGCTGGTTATTTTTCCTCAATTTCCGAGGACTGTTACTATTAAGCTGAAAGATCCAAATAATAACACTTCATACAATAATATTTAAAGAACATTTAATTAATGAGTTCAATACAAAGATTCGGCCTTCATAAGTATGCAAGTGTGTGTGTGTGTGTGTGTGTGTGTGTGTGTGTGTGTGTGTGTGTGTGTGTGTGTGTGTGTGTGTGCGCGCGCGCGAGGGCCTGAAATTTTTGCAGTTCGTTCTCGATCTACTAACAGAAACCCAATATAGTGACTGATATCAAACTACTTTCAGTGACATAAAATAACTAAAAGCGAGCAAGTTGAACGAATTGCCATGTAAATCAATTGATTCGGTTCAAAAATCCCGTAAGCGATCCTGCTGAAGAGCGAAGAACTAAATCATTTTGAGTGTTAACAGGATTCTCTCTGTGTATAGCTGGAACCATAGGAATATTCTGAATTGTCGTAAACAGTTTTTCAACTACAAAGCGGCATAAGGAGCACCTGCATTCACTTACGGAATCACGATTTTTTTTATTATAGAAAATGAGTTTTATTTATTTGTGACTGTTGACTTTTCATACTGTAACTTAAAATTTAAATTTCAAATACATGAAATCCTAGCAATTTTTTGTAAACTGGCAATTTTTTTCCATTCGATATTCAAACACAGGGAGGCAGGAATATGCATAATTTCTTCTACTTTCCCTTCCGCTATCCAATCGAGAACTCAGTATTCCTGTTTGCTGAAGGGTGCCCATGGAGGAAAATAGACTTTAATAAATTGTCACCAATTATTAAAGGGAAAGAAATTGTCACCAATTATTAAAGGGAAAGAAATCATACAATTAACACGTTGGTCTAGATAGCTAAACTAACATTTCATCATTTTTCTCCACAATATGACACTTTAGGTTATGACTACTTTAATATGTTGAACGAGCATGCCTTATATTAATGAGTAAAATGCATACCATGTCTACCATACTCTACACAGAAAAGGACACTACAGAAATAAAGACGTTTTACCTTCTTCAACTTGAAGTGCAAAGAGACTTAGGTTCTCCGAAATGTCATTAGACATTACCCAAGAATCATATGGACCTTGACCAGGCGTTTGCTTTAGCCGTTTTCTCTAGTGGGGCAATACAAAGGTAAGTGAATGTTTCCTTTGTTTAGGAAGGCACATTACTACTGGATTGTACCTACCAACATAAGTTACCCACCAAGCTTTCAATAGACGTTCCAATTCCCAATTTTCTAAGAAATCAAGTTGAAAATTCCCATTTTTCTAAGAAATCAAGTTGAAAACACCACAAGGCCTACAGGTCTTACCACGGCTTTCAGGCTGCAAGAATGACTATGGTTCATGCTGCAGTAAAAATCAGATCTTTGTAAAACTTTTTTTTTTATCTTATATGATCTACATTATTTCCTTTACTACGAAAGCTGACAGTAAAGCTCACAAAAAGTTAACGAATAATTTCCTTACGCTTAAGAAAACTGTGCATCGACGCAGAAACGAAACTACAGCCGCCAGCCATCAATGTAGTGTAAAACAAAAATGGCCTTACCGTAATTTTGGCGGTTTCTCCCCCATTGTGTGAAGAGGTGTAACAAAGCAGTGCTCCACAAACTTGTAATATATGGCGGTTCTTCCCTGAAGTCGCTAGGCAGCTGATAGACTAACAAAAAAATACCTGATTTATTTGACACTGTACTTCGTCAAGACCACAGCCGCTAACTGTTCAACAACTAATACTGTGTTGGGAGTCATCCACTTCTCCAAGAGGATGTGACGCCATATCCTTACCTACGGGGGTAGGGGGAGGAGTTGGTGGGCCCTCAGATTTTCATGACGAAAGAGGATTTTCTTAAAGTTAGGAATGAAATTGATATGTGGTAGAATCGTGATAAATTGCTTATCAGTAAAGGGAATGTTCGGTTTAGCACTTTGACACAACCACAGTAACCCGCGGGTGTGGTAGGAAGTGGTCACAAGTCTTAAACTTAACAGTGCTGCAGAATGATGTTAATAACAATGTCATTCCTTTTGGCTTTATCAAGGCACCATTAATATAACATGACTGTTAGCCTTTGTGGTATGGTAGACATTAGTGTAAGTTTTATAGAGTAGTGTCTTACAATTCACGGTACTCCTTGTCTGTACACGGTGACGTCATAACACAATTACATGTTTTCTTCATGAGTACATGGATAATGAGTAGAGACCACTCAAGTACTTATTCGATTTTTCGTTCTAACTGTTTGAGTTTGAAGTACCATTTCTGTTATTAATACGGGAATTCTGGGAGCAAAATCGACAACTCTGCCTCCCCCACCCGCAAACCCGCCCGACTTCTGACACCCAATTTTAACAACAGAAATTTAATGAAAAGTAATACCAATGAAACATGCGATACATAATGCCTTCATGGAATTTCAGGTCAGGAGATCAGTTACGTGTGTGACATCAACTAAAACACCCTTCTGCTATGGATTAAAAATGTTTAAATGCCAGTTAGGAAAGTATGCTTAGAGGACCACACTAGATAATGAACATTTTATAATGACAGATCAAGTACAGTACTTCGGCGAGCTGTTTATATCATAATAAACGGAACAAACGATATATAACCATCTCTGAACAGCAGTTGAATTTGTTCCTTAATTACGATACAGATTCGTTGGTTATGAGCTATACTAGACTACATTTTACAAGGAGATGACATTTACGTAAAGAATCCTAAACTGTATTCTGTTGAAACAATTAAATAGTGGAAAGCATTTACCCAGAAATCATTTAATCCGTAACTACACTACCAACGCAAACACCCGAATGAATCTGAATAGCTATTCACAAAATAGAAGAAAGAATCGTCCCCGTCAAACGATTAAAGATACTTTAACATATTTACATACAGTATGACAATGCATATTCAAAATTACACACACAAACACATATACAGTATATATATATATATATATATATATATATATATATATATATATATATATATATATATATATATATATATATATATATATATATATATATATATAGCTTAGTGTAAGGAGTCAGAGTCAATCCATATTAAAAATCATCACTAAAGGGAAGAGGACACGCACAGATGTACAAGCTGCCTTTATTCCAACGTTTCGTAATTATCCATTTAATTACATCATCAGGGCTATTAAAATGAAGCATTAATTCTTTGTAAAATCGTAAAAACTAAAACCAAAAAATGAGAATTGAAAAAGCTGAAAATTATTCATACAAAATTTCAGAAATATGCACATTAAAATTAAAGAAACGAACAAAATTTTTAAAAATCTCTCCATTAAAATGAAAGGTAACAGAATATACAGAAAACTAAAAATGAAAATGACCGTGAAAGGGGTTACAGAACAAAAGGTTAACGACCGACCTAGAGTCGTGACGGCGTTAAACTAAACGTAAACATAAATAGAAACAACACAAGTCAAGACCAATACAGAGGGGAGGAGGAGGACGAATGAGTGTTAAACGATGGAACAAGTTGTAAACCACTAACCCTCAAGACCTTGTCATTTTGGAATCACTTTTTATTAAACTTGTTCCATCGTTAAACACTCATTCGTCCTCCTCCCCTCTGTATTGGTTTTGACTTGTGCTTTTCTATTTATGTTTACCTTTTGTTCTGTAACCCCTTTCACGGTCATTTTCATTTTTTCATTTTTAGTGTACTGTATATTCTGTTACCCTTTCATTTTAATGGAGAGATTTTTAAAAATTTTGTTCGTTTCTTTAATTTAAATTGTGTATATTTCTGAAAATTTGTATGAATAATTTTCAGCTTTTTAATTAATTACGAAATGTTTTTAGTTTAGTTTTTACGATTTTACAAAGAATTTTATTTTTCATTTAACAGCCCTGATGATATCATTAGATGGATAATTACGAAACGTTGGAATAAAGGCAGATTGTACATTTGTGTATCCTCTTCCCTTTACTGATGATTTATATATACTGTATATATATATATATATATATATATATATATATATATATATATATATATATATATATATATATATATATATATTGAATACAGTAAATAACTCAACATTATAAGCACAACGAAAATACCTGTATAAGTAAATTTCAAAGAGTAAATAAATCAACAACTGTATACAACAAAAATACTTCCCTGAATAAGCAAACCTATGGTACATACAAAATATATATTACAATTACTATTTACTTGAGCTGGGGTTAAGAGACATCTAATTTTGCGACGGGAGATGGTGGCAGGTTAACTGAAGAATTAGAGATTCTCAGGGACAAGTACTTAGGCTATACCAAAGAGTATAGAGAAGTAGAGTGGACAGTTGCGCGAGTCCTTACGGGGAAGTTGTAACCGCGGGACTGTGGTGCCATCCGACGGTGAGCCCGTAAACTGTGATAGCATTTGTGTGTGCTGGTATACGCCACACTAATGTTTAAGACGAATGTTAGCACTTTTGTGGGTTGTAACACTATCTTCTAATCTTTTATTATTATTTAATATATATTTAATATAGGTTTCATTCAAAGGGTTGAAAATTATGGATGAATGGAAATACATAAATACTGTAAATAAATAAATAAATAAATAAATAAACTTATAAGATATATCAGGCCAAACTATAAACAAACTGAAACTCCTCCGTTGAAAATTGATATCTTTATTTTATCATATATATTGATATTGATATCTTTATTTTATTATACTGGGCCCGGATGCACTGACATTTACAATGGTGTAAAGTTAAGTTTTTGTTCGTTAATTTATCTTTTTTGGGTTCTTTATGGTTTTTTCAACATTACATAGTCACATACGAGATCGTAATAAACTTTTTTTCTAACTTTTTTTCTGCGACTGTTGACAAATACAAATACGTTTCTTACCATATTATTCAGAAATCAAGTGGAAAACAGGATATTACCTCAAGGAAAGCCAGAAAAACGAGGATACAAACACCATCGTAACTTAAGACATAGCAAGTATGTTTAGTACATCTGGGTCCTACACTGCAAGTATACATTTTCAGTATTACAGATGACTGAACTTCATGAGTTTTCGGTTCTTTGGACCTGCAACTAACTAAAAGACTTTTGATTGCATCTTTTAAAGTGTGATGAAGGCGGAGGCGTATAAAGAGGATGACAATGAAGAACATGCAGTTGCACACAGAACAAGCTAAAAACTTTCCCTGCATCTTCTCCTCCAAGCCTGTCACAAGTCTGTGGTGAACTCTGCTTATGTAGTAAACGTCAGAAACCATCTTTCTATACTCGTTTCCCATCTGAGTAATCATGTCACAAAGGACTGTACTTGGCACAATTAGCTCCTCTCCTAGTGTGTTACCCTAAGTCTTCTTGGAAAGGAAAACATGAACAGGGTTGTGTGGATCAAGAGTACTTTGAAGCTTCGTCCTGCATTCTCTACAAACCTTGTGACGAATCTTACACACAACGAAACCTGTGATATATGCTAACACTGCATTCCTCGAGTGGTGGGTCTCCCCCAGGGAGGGTCATTACTGACTGTACTGTTACAGGAATTGGCAGAGAAGAATGTGTGACATTCACTGTAGATTTTGAAAAAACCTGAAGTCCCTATATTATTCAGAGTTACCAAGAAGGTATCAATGTCTTCTTGGCAGTTAGCACCGGCACTTGAAACCATAATAGCATCCACCATGACTTGGTGGAATGCACTCCTGATCTGACATGCATCTGGGTTGTCCCTGTGCCCACCTTTCCCCAGAATTATTGAAAATAAATTCTCCAAACAATCTTTATTGAGTCTGTTGGTTAATAGGTAAGACAGCTTGTACTTTGGATGTAACTCATCCCACAACTGTAACAGACCTTTGATTGCCATCTGCCATCCAGAGAAGCAAGGCAGCTCTTGTGGACCAAGTGATATGATACCATCCAACAATGTGAGGCAGTTAACCAGAAATTCCTTGTGACCTGATTTCCGACTCATGGCATGTCACATTTTTGCAATACTGGTACGAGTTCCACTATTGAAACAATTGAACAATTGGTCCATCTTCTCAACAAAGTCTGTGTACTCTAAAATCAACACACAATACATTCCTTATCATGATCATTTGACAGTTTGTAAAAGGGTGTCATATCACCCAAATTAATTAATTGCTTAAATATATAATTAAATAATTTAAACAAACTTTAACTTAGCACATTTCTCCTCATACCACACTACACCACCAGTGCTCAATTTTTATAGGAAAGTTTTGTAACAGGAGCAGAAGAAGAATAATGTAACAACGCAAGAAAGAAGACAACGAAAGAAGAGACAAGAAAGAAGAATCGAGAAAGAAGACCACCCAAAAGAAGAATCAAGAAAGAAGACCACCCAAAGAAGAATCAAGAAAGACGACCGCCCAAAGAAGAATCAAGAAAAAAGAAATCTAAGTGATTATGAATCTGAGAGTTTCTGGGGAAACCCAGTTAAACAAACTAACACTGCTATATGAAATAGCTTGAGCAGTAGGAGAATGCCTGATTCGCTACAACAACACTCAGTGCCATTGTAGTGTCTAGGCAAAACATGGTGAATGAAACAACCAAAGCAGAGTTTAGAGCACAGCATACTCTTTGGTCAAAGGAACAACGAGAATAACCATCAACATATTTCGTTGGTGTGAATGCAACTCCAAACATATCACTCACCTTTCCTTGTCTTAGGGGAATCGAAAAAATTATAACTCAGGCCTTTTCTTTCTTGAATTACGGAAATTAACTGCAGCACAGAACTGTCTCCCTGTCGCGTTGTTGACATTTTCCAACTCCAATTACACGCCTGCCAGTAGAGGCGCCACCGTCGCCCGCAGTTGCGAAGGGTAGGCACGAGTGTCTTCTCTTTACTTCTCTATACTCCTTGGCTATATTCTGAAAATAGGAAAGGATAAGTAGGTTCTTCCAATAATTTCTGCAAACCACCAACCTTTGCTTTGTTGTTATTTCCAGAAGCTTCCAGCACGTTGTTCCAAGAATCTGATAATAAACAAGTCTGTAAATTCTCACATTCTCCCACCAACAAAAAGAATGGAATGACACTGCACATGAAAACGATAACTAAACTGTTAAATACATATGACGGTAAGAAGCACACAACCTGCGTATTTTGTTCTTGCAAGCAGTGGCAGCAGCTCTTGTTGGACGTGCTCCTGGTGAGGCAGCCCTGCATCAAGAACATTAAGTTGTAAAGTAGATGGTTCACTTTCCTCACTCTCGAGATGAATCTGCATCAAACTGATTGTTAATATCTCTGGAATTTTGGGTGAGAGAAAGCTCCACAGAATACAAGTGATTGTTGGAAATTTGATGTGCAACAATACCATCAGCCAATTTAGTTTTACACTTCTAACACTGTGGTAATGTCCTACTACAAGTTCTAAAACTCGACCCAGTAACCAGTACAGTAAGGCCCAGTTTTATTGAGCATTTTTACAGCACTGATTTTGTTTTCCCAGTTATGTTGATGTAAGTCTTTACTTGTTCTCTTAGACTAAGGAGATAAGATTCATATCATAATTCT
Source organism: Macrobrachium rosenbergii (assembly GCF_040412425.1). Classification (NCBI taxonomy): domain Eukaryota; kingdom Metazoa; phylum Arthropoda; class Malacostraca; order Decapoda; family Palaemonidae; genus Macrobrachium; species Macrobrachium rosenbergii. Next base: position 30,615,010 of record NC_089749.1, read on the forward strand.
CTAAAATGATCAAACATTTCATCTGGGGGGGGGGAATTTTGCAATGAAGGATTCCCTGGATTGGGGGTGGGGGTTGCTGATTCCATAAGTAATCATCATCTGGTTCTCTTAATAGCAAATGGGAATTGGCATTGTGCCTGAGAAAACAGTTGGGAGTAATAGCCTCTAGGTTGTTTTCGGATGAACGATAAGTCAAAGGCCAAGAATTAATAGCTGATTGAATGTCGCCAATGATGTTAATAGCTCGAAATATGACAGTCTGGACCTGCCAACTGTTTTGTAAAGACAACTTTTGAGTCCTAATAAGCCTCTCCCAGGTAGAACCTACCCAGGCAGAGTACAGGGGTATTTTGCTAAGTTGAATGTTGTAATTTTGAAAATTTAATTTGAACTCATCACTAATCAGAGCTCGTTTTAGCACTTGAAAGCCAGTTACAAAGGACTTAGTATTATCACTGTAGATATTAGAGGGTACACCATAAATGTTAATGAATCTTAAGAAGGCTAATTTGAAACTTTGAGTTGACAAGTCAGGGACAAACTCCACATGAATAGCCCTAACATTCAAACAGGTGAATATTAACAAGTACATTTTGATATCTTCATTATTTTCTCTTTTGACCCACAGATGCCCAGTGAAATCAATCCCTGTGTGTTGAAAGGGTCTGATAAAGTTGACTTGAAGTTTGGGTAGATTATTCATTATAGGATAGTGGAAGGCCAAACTGTTGAATTTCTGGCACATCATACAACAGCCTAGGATTCTTTGAATTACTTGACGCATGTGGGGGATCCCAAACCCGCTTGTACAAATTAAGTTTAAAACTGTTTGAAGACCAAGGTGTTTGCATTTCTTGTGGTAGTATTCCACTATCAACTCTGTCAATCTATGACTCTTAGCAATTAGGATGGGATTTATCACATCATAATCATATTTCAAGGTCTGACCAATTCTGCCCTTAGAACGTATTATACCATTGTTATCTAGGAATAAATCTAAGCTGTTGACTAGGATGGGAACTTAACTAGGGTTTTTGCCATCTGGGTTCTAAAGATAGGCTAATTCAAAAGCAAAACTACTTCTTTGCATTCCTTGATCAAGTATAACTTGGCATTATGATTAGGGTTAGCAGCAGATTTCTTGAATTTATAGTAGGGCTTTGAAAATGTAAGAGGTGACTCTAAAGAGTCTGTTGAGGTCAGAGTACTTCTACATGTCGGCCAAAGGTTCACACTGTGGCCCTACATTGACAATGAAAGAAGCAGATACTTGAGGAGGTTGACTGTGTTGCTTACAAGTATCTGAGAGACAGCCCAAGTTACTTTCAGGCCAAGTATTTTGATGAGGTGAAAGCCATGCAGGGCCATTTAACCAGACAGTAAGTTGTTTGGTGAATTCAGTGAGAGAGAGACCCCTTGTTATGAGATCACAAGGATTCTCCTCACCTTCGACATACCTGAAGTTGATTGAGAAACCATATTTCTCTTCTAGGTTCCTCTTGAACATTGAAATATCTTTGATGGATTGAAGTTGATTGAGAAACCATATTTCTCTTCTAGGTTCCTCTTGAACATTGAAATATCTTTGATGGATTGAGTGTAAATATACTCTTTGTAGAGGCAGAGTCTGTGAGAAGCCACTGTAACAATCTGAGAATCTACTGCAACTGTAACATTTTGAAACTTGATTGAGGTGAATGAGTCCAGAACTATCGGGTGACATTTGAGAGATAGATATACTCCCCTAAGTTCTAGAATTGGAAGCGTTTTTGCTTTTAAGGGAGCGACCCTAGATTTAGCAGACATGAACACTGTAAACTGCAAAGCCATAACTAGATTTGGATGCATCACAAAAAATGCACAGTGAATTGATTTGATTTTGATTGATGCAAGGGCAATGAGGACAACTGTGAGAGATCAGACCAGTGTTTTTGCCATTCCTTTTGTAAGTTCTCTGGCACGGGAGTATCTCATGGCAGTTTTAAATCAGACACTTGTCTCATGATTAATTTCCATTTGGTTGTAACAGGGGGTCGAAAACTTTGAATATTTGAGACAGAACTGATCTTTTAGTGTCAGCTGAAGGGTCTAGCACATTGTCAGCTATTTGAATGGAATCATTATCATGAAATATTTAAGACCCAGGACCTTTTCATATTTGCTGCCATGAGAGGCAAGACAACCATCTTTTGCCATGGCTGATACAAGTCCTTGATAATTGGAGTTCCATGATCTAAGACAGAAGCCACCCTGTTCCATATGGTTAATAGACCGTATAAACTTTCTTGAGGAAGTCAGGTGAGTTGCTAGTGACGACGAGATTGTCCACATAAAAGTTCTGTTTAAGTATTCTTGAAAAGTCATCATCACCAAACCAGTTTTCATGATGTTTGATGACAATTGAGAATGAATGGACTAGCACTGAATCCAAAAATTATTGTTTTGTACCTGTAGGCTACTAATTTGTCTCCTTTCATAAAGAAACAAAATCTGTTTTTATCTTGTTCTTTTGCTAACATAATCTGCAGGAATGCTTGTTTGGTGTCACTGAACACGACTATGTCATTTGATCAGAAGTACAGGGACAACTTAACTATGTCACCCATTAAGTTGGTCCCAGCGTATGTGGCTTCACTGAGAGAAGGAGCATGGTTGGTTTTCAAAGAGGAAGGAGCATGGTTGGTTTTCAAAGAGCAATTAAGTACAGGCCAAATCTTAGTGGTGACATTGAGTTCATCTTTAATGACTGGCCTATGAGGAATCCAAATATATTGGTTAAAGTCTTGAGGCTTGACACTGATCCTTTCAATGATTCCATCCTCAAGTTGGTTGTGAAAGACTTGGTGGTAAGCAGTCAATAATCCTTTTTGTTCCAAATTATTAACTACTCGGTTCAGAACCGTAAGCTGTCAGGAAATAGTCTCTAATGGAGAGTAGTAAGACTTTTTGGGTGAAAGTACAAAGTTGATTTGAAATTAAGGAACATTTTCCTCCTTAGGGACAATGTACTGATATTCTAGGTCAGGATTTGTTGCAACTTGTTGGTGAGCACTGACAAGAGTCACTTGGTTAGGGTAGAGGAAATGTATCATATTTCCAAAGCAGAACTTAGTATGCCCTGAGTGATGTGAAGGTCAGGGATTAATTGCAGTAAGTATGTCAAATCCAACTAAACCCTCAAGGGGGTATACTTTCATCATTTAAACCCAGAGATGGTTCAGCTAGAGAAGAACCTTCTTTGATGATGATGTTAACAGCCACATCAAGCTGAGAAACATACAAGCGAAAGTTAAATTCAGGGTCGGCCAACATAGCAATAGGATACTTTTTCCCACCAAGGATAGACACATGCATTAGACATTCACCAAACTTACACTCGGTAGCACTTAGAAAGGTAGTGACATCATAGTGGGTAGAAGGCATGCTCACAGGCCTCCAAAGCTCCTCAACAACAGACATGGACAGAACTTCTCCGACTCCCCACATCTAGAAGGCGCATAACAGTGCGAGAGGTGTTAACACCATGAAATTTTATAAACAACGCAGGAAGCAGAAAAGTTTGGTAACAAGTCTTGACGTGTTAAACATTTATACACAGATTTGTGGATGCCCTACCATTACTGTTGTTGTTAGGGCATAGTGCAGAAATATGAGCATATGATTTGCAAACAATACATTGAAAACTGAGTTTATTGTCCTTATCTGGAAAACTGGTTGAATTGTGTTTGCTACTAGTGCACAATATGCATAAGCCAAGTGCAGAGCACCTAATTTGACGGTCAACTGATTTCTCAAATATGGTACATTTGATCATGCTATGTCTAACATCACTACAAAACTTTGTGTTTGATATTGGCACTATTAATATTACTGTTTACATTGTTATTTATAAGACAACCACCCTTGGGAACAGTTTTAGGTTGAGCAGTGAGAGTGAAACTTTCTAGTGTTGATTGGGATTTGATTTCAGTGGAATTTGAATTTTTCTAGAACTTGTATTACTGTTTACATTGTTATTTATATGGCAACCACCCTTGGGCACAGTTTTAGGTTGAGCAGTGAGGGTGAAACTTTCTAGTGTTGATTGGGATTTGATTTCAGTGGAATTTGAATTTTTCTAGAACTTGTTTACGTTTCGATGTACTACTTTGTCCTTCACAGGACTGACTATCTTTTCAACATTAGCATTACTTTTGGGATTTGGCGTTCGACCTAATCTCTGAATGATGTCTCCATAGTGATCAAACAGATCTACAATAGGTTAGCTGATTTTGCCATAAAATTCCTTGCAGGTCAGTTTAGGCAACTTAACAGCCATTTCATGAATACTAGGGCAAACATTTGTTTGCGATCATGTTTGTAAACTGTTGAGTTATTTCACTTAATTTACTAGGATAACCTTCATTAACGTTATGAATTGCAAACAGATCCCAAATTTGTTCACCTACTACAGGTACCTTAATCTTCTGAAGATATTCTTGAGTTGACTGACTGTGGTGCAAATAGCTGATTTTCAGTTCATCTTCAGAAAGGGTATTCAGTTTCCCCAGGGAAACAGTTATGCTGGACTTATAACCTGCCCGCTTTTTGATAAAGGGAATAGAAGATCAGATAATGTAGTCCTTATTGACAAAAACTTACTCTAAAATGGCATTAATAAATGTTTTAGGGCACATGATTAACTCCAACGCTCGCAAAATTCAATATTTATAACAAAATTAATACTTACGAACAGCAAAACAAACAACCTATACTAGACATGAAACTGATTAAGTAGGCTAGGCTAGGCTAACTGAATATGGCGAATGTTGAATGCGTAGCTAGGCTAAGCTAATTGAAATGTCGAATGCTGAAAGAATAGCTAGGCTAGGCCAATTGAAATGTCGAATGCTGAAAGAATAGCTAGGCTAGGCCAATTGAAATGTCGAATGCTGAAAGAATAGCTAGGCTAGGCCAATTGAAATGTCGAATGCTGAAAGAATAGCTAGGCTAGGCCAATTGAAATGGCGAGGAATGTGAGAATTTGAACTCTAGGCCTACACGTCACAAAGCGCGAAAAATCTCGAAAGACATTACTATTTATTTGAACTGGGTTTAACTAATTTTGCGACGGGAGAAGGTAACATGTTAACTGAAGGATTGGAGATTCTCAGGAACATGTACTTAGGCTATACTCTGAAAATAGGAAGGGATAATTAGGTTCTTCCAACAATAAACCACCAACCTTGCTTCGTTATTATTTCCAGGAGCTCCCACCACATTGTTCCGAGAATGTGATAATAAACGAGTGTGTAAATTCCCACAATATAGAATATAATTACAAATACACGTAAATCTACATCAACACATAAGTTGTAGTGCTGAAACTTTCCCTCCTAGAAAGGAAATGTAAACATGGCTGTTTGTTGATGCATACCAGTTCTTCTTTCAACCATCACATAAACTGCAAGTCATAAGAGATGTTGTTATAAAAAAATTTTGAAAAATATTATTGAATCAGCATTCCTTTAATATCCTAATCAATATTTTAACTCTCAGACCATTCCATTACAAAGCTGAAATTTTACCATTTAAATAAGGAAGTGTAAGGAAATACCAGATTAACTTTTAGCCGGGTGCTTATAATTTTCTTCGATTAGCATTATTTTAGAGTGTATTAAAAGTACCTTATCTCTTCATTATTTGTAGGTGCATTTTTTCTAGCAGGCTGAATTAAGTCTTTCTGCAGTTTATATATTTGTTTTATTTACGTAACTTTTTTACTCATTTCTTTTTCTTGGTTATTTCTCTTTCATAGTAAATTTTCTTCTTCCTAATTTAATTTTCTTGACAGGGCTGCCCTTTCCTGACAGGACCCTTGGGCGTGTAGCATTTTGCTTTCCCAAGTAGTGTTGCAGCTTGGCTTGCAATAATGATAACGAAGGTTGTTCGTTAGTATTTTTTTATGACAATGGTACCGATGCAACGTGCATCACTTTCTGTTTTCTTAAACCATTTTTGACATGTTCTCTTGCCATAAGGTCAGCAACATCACTGGATCTTTATCTTCTAGAAGAAAGGCACTCCAAGTGGTTGTTTCTTTTTGCCAACTAAAGTAATTAGGATTTAGGCCATCGTCGGAAGATACCCAGCTCCGATATCCTTCGTTGCTTTGAACCTTGATTTCCACAAGGTATATAGACTCCTTCAATATACCCTCGATTTCCATACGGAGTTCCTGCTTTAACATCGAGTGGTTTGCCTTTGGAGTTGGTGAAAGCCACTCGTTTATGAAGTCCCCACATGGACATGCTACTGAGGTATCACGCTGCTTAGTAACATGTAATTTTTATGAGACCGTTGATGTACTTTCTTCCTAGCTGTGTGCTTAGATAGCGAGGCTCTTAATTATAAGAGAGACTGTCACGGTATTCCAAAGCACCGAGCTTTTCTTAATAATTCATAATTTTTTATGTATATGGTTGTTGGTATTTTTTTTCCTTTCTTCGTCATTTCCATCAAAATTTTCCCATTATGCTTCTTTTGGACTTATTTTCTCATTACTTTTATCACCGTTGGGCTAACTACCTTATATTCTTGCTCCAGATGAATAATTATGTACTTATTTTGAACAGCGTTAGTATCTCAGCTTATAGTAGTAATTTGAACGAGCCCTTGCCTTTTTATATATCAATAATGTACCTATCCTTTTTATTGTTTGCGAAATTCATTTACTTAATAAAGCGGCACGTACATTATTATTATTAACATTAAAAGAAACATATTTTCCTTAAGAAAGAAAAAATAAAATAATTTAGTCCTATCGTGGTTTAGACGAATTCTCTCTCTATCTTGCGATTGCTTGTAATTCCGTAAATAGGTCAGTTACCCCTTGCTAATCCTCATGAGGGTGAAGCGGGTCTTGATGATGAGGGGTCTTCCACATAGCCATCCACGATCGTGGACCCCCAAAGCCCCTTCGGTTGGTCTGTATACAGTGTAACCATGGCAACCGTAGTTCCCCCTGCTCCCGCCAGGTGGCCAAAACTTTTCATCATTGCCTTGGTATGAATCATTTGTTACGGACCTTATTGATCCCTATCTGTTGGTGTCATAAGGGTGGTTGTGTCATACCTGAGTGAAGGCTACGAGACTCGAGGAAGGAACGACTCAGCTGTTGAGAGGTGACCGAAACTTAGATACCGGCAGTGACAGTATTGCTTATGTGGAGATCGCCCGCATGCAGGTTGTTGTAGTACGTGGAGACGCGTGTTGTGTTTGTGTTGACCACGCACTAAGTCATCGAACATTAAAGGAAAGAAAAGGTAAGGATTAGCCATTTTCCAGACGAATATTCGAGGAGGATAAACTGTTCAGATATGTATCACGGCCCAGCTTATCCGTACATTCACCTTTGTAGTGCAACCTTTCATGAAAGTTCATCAGGGATCGGAGTTCTTGATGCGTGATTCGTCTTCGTAGAAAACAAGAAAAACGAAGATATTAACCCAACACTGTCTTAAAATTCTGGCAAAGGAAATTGGCAGTTTTGCTAACTGTAAATAGACATTGAGTTCTTAAACTTTGAAGAAGCTGCATACTATTGGAAAAATTCTTGGAACAGACAAATGATATTACAGTAATTCAAAACGTTACTATTATCCTGTAAAATATCCACTTTAAGTGTATTTGAGAATAGTTGTTGGCTTATGCTTACTTGTAGAAGCTTTGCTGTTGGAGAAGAGAACTTAAAATCATGGTTAAGCTGTAGAGACGGTGCGTAACAATAATCCTTCCGTAGGATGACACAGACTTTGCCAACGTGACTCGAATTTTACTATTTATTAATGTTTTCACTGAATGCTTTGATGGTTTGTCTGTATCGGTCTATAAATTAACGATAAATTTCGTGTTTTATTCTAGCGCAATAAATTTTAGGCCACAAGTGAAAAGTTTTTACTTGCACGTAACGGCGACGCAGAGATGTTGATATTTCAGTTGTTAATAACAGTGCTCCAGGAAAAAGTGCTTTTCGATGTGTAAAACAGCGAGAATTACCTGTGGTGGGTGTGAAGCTGATACTTCGGCCATTTTGCATGGGATATTAGTACACTAACTCTTGCATCCGTGTGTCCATAATTCAGTGTATAATTAGGGTCACTCTTCACAGCACAAATGAGCTGTCTAATTCTTAATAGTATGTGGGCCTTGCCTTCATCTCTGAACTCAAGAACTTTTTTTCCTTCGTTGTCCCTGTAGTGTTGTCAAGTAAGAAAAAATGCATAGGTATGGATAGTTCGATGACCCAGTACCATTTGAAATTGACGCTCGGCTTAATACAGGGATACGGTATGGTATGGTCTGTGAAGGTTAATTCGTACGTTTATTTTATTTAAATAATGCTAAAATATAGACTGCCTCAGTTTCCAAATGTTTCCATTATTTTAAGTACGAAAGATATTAGAGAAAAAGAAAATATTTTGAGGAAGTTTGTCGAGAATACTTTTAGTTAGAGTTAACGAGACTGAACATAGCCTCCAAAGGCAAGTGAGAATGAAAGGAATGAATATCGCATAGAACAGTGTACATTGTGAAAAGGGATAGATTTTTAAAGGATATTACACTCTTAAAAGAGAAACTGACGTTCATTTGTGTGCTTGTTGCACAAAAAAAAAGTAGATCAGTCAGATATCTGATTAAGATAGTAGTGAAAGATTTATCGACTGAATAGTTGAAGTCACTGCATAGTGAAAGAACTCATTTGCCTTACAAGGATTGAAAGTAACACGCGAGGGTTTTCCAGATAGGCCTACATTCTTGAAGTTTCCAAGAGTGAAGTTCTAGGGCTAGAGTACAGTATGCTGAATCCGAGCTAATGGTAATCACAGATTAGAATGGGGAAATGTTTGGGAGAGAGTATCAGGCGGAGAATAACAAATTAGGCCTCAGTGCTAGAGATTTTAGCCTTATAGCCTAGAGTCGATGTAACTCAAATGCGGACAATATTCAAATAACGTAAGCGCATGCAGGGAAATTTGCACTTAACCTGGCTTTCCGTCTTCAAAGGCGTTTACGTCAATGTTCTGCTGTAATAAATAACATACATAAGTAAGTCCTAATATACATAGAGGAATGTGAGTTATGTTAAAATAAAAAAAAAAACTCCCTTAAGAATGCCAAGGCTGATTGCTTGTTTGAATTTCTCTTCGCAAGAATGTTGAAGAAAATATTTCCAACTAGAAATAATGGGCTTTAACAATTTAAAATACGACTCACAGGGTGACTGTAGCATAGTAATCACGCGCATAATAACCAAATATTCTGCTTGAATTTATTCCTTTTAGACCACCGGCCATCTCGCTGTAACGATTTATCGGATCTTGGAATGAAGTGCACTTTGAAGCATCTCCCGCTCGCATCGATTGGCATCAGCTGTTGGGGGATATTTAGCACGAGAAAGAGAGACATGATTTTTCGATTAGTAGTATCAATTCGAGCGTGCGCACCCTATTGACATTCGCAGATGCATCATAACATTTCATGATAATCAGGTCATGCTCTCGGGTCAGCAGCACTCGAGGAATTCAGCACCAGGAAGTGGCATACTCAGGCCGAATAACGGCTCTACTTACACGGGATAACGTAATTTCATCGTGCGGTGTCGCACGAATACTTTTAAGGCACATTTTAATTTCTTGATATCAAATTAATAATAATAATAATAATAATGATAATGATAATAATAATAATAGAAATTTGTAAGGTGAAATTTGTGCTACTACATTCTTCTTAATTACTCATTTTCACAGATGAGCTATTTTCGAAATAGTACCCTTAGCTTAAAGTAGCTCCTCTAGCTTCAGTGTCCTTGAGATATAACTTTTGTTTTATGTTAGATTAAACCAATCAAGAGCTGGCACGGGCTGTCTTGTTCCTTGAGCAGCCCATAAATTTTTAGTTCGGTGACCTCGATCTCGTCTACGGTCCGTTGTGTATCTCCACGGGGTCCTTGCTGACCTTTTCCCATGTTCCAGTTATGGGATTTTCAGTCATAAAGGTGCAATACCTCGTTTGACCTCTTGACCAGATCCTTTCTTTTTTTGAGCAACATTGTTGTTTCATGTTGCCTAAACTGCTGAAATGTTTTGTATTACCTGCTAATTGTGAACCACGAGTTGGTAAGTGTCCCTTTGAGTACTTTGCTTTTGTGTGTGTGTGTGTGTGTTATTGCTTTTGTGTACTAATTTGCTTCCTTCTTAATTACCTTACATCTTAGGGATAACGCCCATGGGATGAACACTACCCCCACTAGCGGGGAACAAACCATTCAGCAGCCTGAATAACATAAACAACAAATTAGTTTTGAAAGGGTTACCCTTATAGGAACTGTTCTGAAGGTCAAACCGGGCATTGCGCTTGATGGCTGCGAGATAAGGATTGCTGAAAATCCCAGGGTTGAAACAAAGGCAAAAGATTAGCAAGGACCACGTGGAGGTACACATCGGACCAAGGACGAGATTAGAGACTAGACGATATGCAAACAGATCACCGGACTGAAAGCCACATCACTCTTAAGATGACAGCAAGAGCACTACTGTGTAAAAATTCATCTGTAAAAATGTGCGTGTAATAAGAAGATAGAAACATTAATTTGACTTCATGGGTTTTCTTTTTCATAAATCAATTGGAAAGTGAACGTTCGTCGACTTATTATTATTATTATTATTATTATTATTATTATTATTATTATTATTATTATTATTATTATTATTATTTGTTTATTTTTTTTTTTTTGTTCTATCACAGTCCTCCTATTCGATGGGTGGTTTTTATAGTGTGGGGTTCCGGGTTGCATCCTGCCTCCTTAGGAGTCCATCACTTTTCTCACTATGTGCGCGTTTCTAGGAGCACACTTTTCTGCATGAGTCCTGGAGCTACTTCGGCATCTAGTTTTGCCAGAGTCCTTTTCAGGGATCTTCTGATCGTGCCTAGTGTTCCTATGATAATGGGTACAGTTGCCACTGGCATATTCCATATCCTTCCTATTTCGATTTTCAGGCCTTGATGCTTATCAGTTTTTTCTCTTTCTTTCTCATCTACTCTGGCGTCCCATGGTTTTGCGACATCAATGAGTGACTCCTTCTTCTTGATTTTGTCAATCAACGTCACGTTTGGTTTATTGGCACGTACCACCCTATCTGTTCTACTACCATAGTCCCAGAGGATCTTTGTCTGTTCGTTTTCTATCACTCCCTCAGGTTGGTGTTCGTACCACTTATTACTGCAAGCAAGCTGGTGTTTCTTGCACAGGCTCCACTGGAGGGCTTTTGCTACTGAACCATGCCTCTTTTTGTACTGGTTCTGTGTAAGCGCCGGACATTCGCCTTGTTACATGGTTTATGGTCTCGTCTTTCATATTGCACTTCCTGCATATGGGTGAGATGTTATTTCCATTTATTGTTCTTTGGACATATCTGGTTCTTAGGGCCTGATCTTGTGCCACTGTTAGCATTCCTTCTGTTTCCTTCTTGAGATCTCCCCTCTGTAGCCATTGCCATGTTTCATCGCTGGCCAGTTCTTTTGTCTGTCTCATGTACTGTCCGTGCATAGGTTTGTTGTCCCATTCCTCTGTTCTGTTTTTCATTCTCCTGTCTCTGTATATTTCTGGGTCATCGTCTACTTTTATCAGTCCCTCTTCCCATGCACTCCTTAGCCACTCGTCTTTACTGGTTTTCAGATATTGCCCCAGTGCTCTGCTCTCGATGTTGACGCAGTCCTCTATGCTTAGTAGCCCTCTCCCCCTTCCTTTCGTGTTATGCATAGTCTGTCTGTATTTGCTCTTGGGTGTAGTGCTCTGTGTATTGTCATGTGTTTTCAAATTTTCTGGTCTATGCTGCGGAGTTCAGCCTTCGTCCATTCCACTACTCCTGCGCTGTATCTGATTACTGGTACTGTCCATATCTTTATGGCTTTCGTCATGTTTCCGGCGTTGAGTTTTGACTTGAGTATCGCCTTAAGTCTCTGCATATATTCTTTCCTGATCGTGTCCTTCATCTCTTGGTGTTTTTATTATTATTATTATTATTATTATTATTATTATTATTATTATTATTATTATTATTATTATTATTTGGAAATGAAAAACAAACAATTAAACAGCCAGTTTTTCACGACAAAGCCTGTATGAATATGCTCAACTTGACATTTAATTAGAGTTAAAAATAAGAAAACGTTTGCAAGCTATATATGGTAGATATCTGACTGAAAAATAAAAACATAAAAACATAATACGTTTCCAGCTCCTGTTGACTACTCTGATATAAAATTCAAAGACGGAAATTTTCTTGCAAGCGGAATATATATTTATTTAAGCGTAAGAATGTACCTGGTTAGACAACAGAAACGGTACTTTACATATTAGTGTTGTTTTACGACAGAATGCGGTATTGAGCAGATTAATATTGTATTATATGGCAGTATCTCGATTATTATTTTTGTTGCTAAGTAGAGATTTTTTGTTATTTTTAGCTCCGATAACGCATCCCTGTTTTTATTCTTTGCGTGTTTATTTGTGCGTGTGTGTGTGTGTGTGTCTGCTTGTTTATGTGTGTGAGAGAGAGAGAGAGAGAGAGAGAGAGAGAGAGAGAGAGAGAGAGAGAGAGAGAGAGAAAGCTTTCATTTCTTGCCGAGAGAATGGAGACTTGTATTCAGTATATGGATTTCAACATTAGTCAGACGAATGCACCCAGAAGAGTGCTGTTTGGAGCGTGACCTGAATTCACATATTGATTGAAAGTGTGTGACAAGTGGATAACGCGGCGTATCATAAAAGAAAATGACTGCCTACTTCAGACACTTGAAGGAAAAAAGGGGTTTTATGCACCGTATTGTTTGCGTACCATCATAAAACTTACAGTTTACGTATGAATGATTGATTTTTTATTTTTTTACGTACACTAGCATCACAGCAGCGTTTGTCATATGTTATATTCGGAAATAAATTACAAGAAAGATATTAAATTAAAATGGTAGGCATGAATATAACTCAGTATTCTGATTATTTGCTGAGCTGACTGGAAGTAAGATTATGCTTGGATAAGATAGATAATAACGTCTCAATGACTATTTTTGAATCACCTACTTTTGAAAATAGTTTTTTATGTCATGACTTCAGTACAAGTCTTTGGTTTTGTAAGATTACGCAGGAATGAGCCATAAGCCATATATAGGTGACATTACTTCAGCAATTGATTTCTGAAGATCCGTAATTACCTTTCTTGTTGCAAGGAATGGTACTGAGTTATTAAGCGTGTTTATTTACGCGTGCGTACACGCCCTCGTGCACTCCACGCCCACAAACGCACACTCAAACGTTCTCTCTTAATAAGAGAGAAAATAGATATCCTCATCTCTACATTGCCCCAGTTCCTCGTTGGGAGAGTCGGTAGAGTTGTCGCCTAGCACTCGCTAGGCCCGAGTTCGAGTCTCCGACCGACTAATGAAGAATTAGAGGAATTTATTTCTGGTGATAGAAATTCATTTCTCGCTATAATGTGGTTCGGATTCCACAATAAGCTGTAGGTCCCGTTGCTAGGTAACCAGTTGGTTCTTAGCCACGTAAAATAAGTCTAATCCTTCGGGCTAGCCCTTGGAGAGCTGTCAATCAGCTCAGTGGGCTGGTTAAATTAAGTATACTTAATCTACAATGCCCCCGTAGGGGGTTAGCGCCATTAGTGCACCTCATGCGCTACTCTGTAGGCATTACTTAAGGTTCTTTGCAGCGTCCCTTCGGCCCCTAGCTGCGACCTCTTTCGTTCCTTTTACTGTACCTCCGTTCATATTCTCTTTCTTCCATCTTACTTTCCACCCTCTCCTAACAATTGATGCATAGTGCAAACTGTGAGGTTTTCCTCCTGTTACACCTTTCAAACCTGTTTACTCCCGATTTCCCTTTCAGCGCTGAATGACCTCATAGGTCCCAGCACTTGCCTTTGGCATAAATTCTATATTCCGTTCTGTTCTGTTCTATTCATCTCTACATCGCTCGCTTTGCAGAAAGGTGAATGCCCTCAGCAAATCTGACATGGCGCTATCGACATTCAGAGACAATTTGTGTCGGAAACTCCCGGAAAGTGTCAGTGAATGTCGATGCTGTAGCAATCAATCATTCGCGCGAGAGGGAGCGATTGGCGTTTGCTTTTTCCACACTTCTTATAGTCTCAAAAAAGCTTACGCTGATGTGCCTTGCGAATTAGGTCAAAGCTATATTGCGCTTTGACGCTTCCGCCGATGCCATTAATAAAGAAGATTAATATGTTGCTGGTGTATTTTATTAAGAGGCTTGCTTTCGAGATTACGTTCTTGATATAAACTATAAATGTGTATAGTTATCATTAAAATACTGATTTATGGCCGATGCTTTCTAGATGTTTCTCTTGATGTTACCATGAAAACCATTTTAAACTGGCTCTTGTTAATTCTATGGCGGTCATTTAATTCATGTTGTCAGCTCTGTGACAAGTGTATGGATATAAGACAGTTTCTTCAGACCACCTATAATATATTAAAGGAACTTAGTAAATTTGGAAGTCAGAAAGAGATAACCTTAGTCAGAGACATACACGTGTATGTCAAGCGAGACACTGAGTCACATCAACAAAGGGAAAGGCGATTTAAACAAAGATGAAGATAAATTGACTAACAAAGTTCCACACACAAGACTCATATGTAAACCCGACAAAGTGAGTGATAAAGAGAGAAGGAGGAAAGGGAACGCTGTGTCCAAGTACGCTGAAAGATGATGACGAAGCGAAAGCGTTGGAGAAATTCCCGAATAACTCATAATCGGTAAAGGCTCTTTGAATTCGTGTTAATCGATAACCAGTAAGTCACTTTTGCAAAGCTTGAGCTAAGTGCAATAAATGGATTTTTATTTATTCATCCGTTTGTTGTGTATTCAGTTCGACAAATGGGGCGTCTGTATCTTTATTCATATTCATTTTTCTTTCTATACTGTATGCAAATAAATGGAGTATGTATTTGCCTCTTTATTGACTTATTCATTTTATAAAATTTCTAAACGCAGTTGACTTCATAAACTCTTCAACAGTTTGTTATTTATCATGTTTGACTTCACTTTTTCTCTTATTGCAATTGCCAGTTTCATATCTTTATCCGATGTATCGTACACTGACCAATGAAGGACTTTTCTTCAAATTAACCAAATTTCAAAGTCTTTATCATATGGCCGAGGAATGAATGGTGCTCACACATCATTGAAGAAGTGGCCAAGTGATTTACTTGCTAATCAGACCAGAAGGAACATAACGATGATTTCTTAAAGAAGTGTTATATACACACACACACACACACACACACACACACACACACACACACACACACACACACATATATATATATATATATATATATATATATATATATACATATACATGCATCTTTATTTTCTTAAAAGAAGTGGCCGATGGAACGAGCAATTTTATCCAGCAAAGTCAGATAGAAATAAGAAAAATAGTGGGATGGGATGAGATTTTTGACCCTAAACTATGGAAGATTGAAATCCTTTGGGAAACTGAAGCAAGAAGTGAATTCTAGAGCCTGGTAACTGCGTCCAGGTGCGTCAGACCGAAGCGACAAAAATTCTAATGATCATGAAACAGTACCCATGAGCCAGTTTTTGAACCTTTTTTTGCTGAAGTTACATCATTAGCCACGTATCATGGATGGTTATGTTTGGCTAATATTCTCAAACAAAAGAAGAAGCGTGAAATGCACTCAAAGCTTAGAGGGGTTTGACAGAAAGGAATATAAAATGAACAGACAGCGTGAGATTTACGAAGTGTTGTCTTAACGCAAGGATATTCAAATAGTAAAATTTTCTTGAACCGTTCAAAGCCTCATACTATGTCCGTTTTTTTCAAATAAATACAGCAGTAATTTTATCTTTTGAATGCACGTTAAAAGAAGATGTATGCTCTGTAGTGACAAATTGATTTTTTGTTTGCTTTGTTCATGGAAGATGAGGTAGCCTAAAGGAGAAAACGAGGTGGTAATAGAATGCATCCGATAGTAAATGTGTGCTTCTTATGCGAGTTGCAGTAGAGGCTATAATAAACTTAAATAGTGTTATTACGTTTCTTCAAGCAACAACTTGCGTTTTTCATTTAGGGTTAATTGCCTTGTCATAAATGTTTGAGATGAGAACTCGTTTTCCTCTCGGTCTTGGTGTCAGTGAAAAGAAACATTGACGACGCGAACAGAAATAGAGCGGGAATTATTTAGCTACCCAACCATCTCCACTTGAGCATGCCTGTATCATCTTTGCATGTTACAACTGAATGCATGTGTAATCACTCGTACGAAAACACAGCTGTTTACGGAGTTCCACAAGACCTTAGTTCCTCAGCCATTTTTCCTGACTCCGCAAAGGCCGCAGCAAATTCAGGAATATGCTTACAACGCATAGTTTGGAAGCTAACCACTTGTCCCCTGCCTTAAAACCAGAGCTTTCGTTAATTGACGTGCTCGGAGAAGTTGTTAAAATGAAATAATTCTGTAAGACGTGAGAGTATGAAGACAATGACTGGTAGATCCGAATATGGCCTATAATTAATACATTCAGTGGCTGTTCATAAGTTTGTGAATAATTATCATGGTTTACGAGTATATTGTCATTCGTGACAGCAATCAGCCATTTGCTCGTTCTTTTGGTAAGGAGCGCAGAAACTTACGGAAGTAAGAAATCGTCACTAGTCTGTGTTATTAATGTCATTCGGCTGAAAGGATTGTCATTTCCTGTTCTTATTTGTCTAAGACCCAAATGTCCGGTTACTCTGCTGAAAACCAAGCGCCATAAAATGCATCCTGTCTGACCGAGTGAGGGCGCGTGTCACGTAAGTTTTCAACATATCAAAGTGACCCTCTGTAAACCACATATCAAATTCGCATTTTTTCCGTAACATTCGGGGAGCCGTTTCCAGTTTAAAACAGATTAGCAAATGACTTTTCACACCAGGCTTTGAATGATAAGCAGTTCATAGTTTGACTTGAATGGTCTATGTATATTGTTAATTCTATTCTCTTTTTCCAGTAGTAGTAGTAGTAGTAGTAGTAGTAGTAGTAGTAGTAGTAGTAGTAGTGCATGTGCAAGTATTTGCATATGCTGACTTTGCAGATGAAGAAATAAATGGAAATGTTTTCCTTAACGATAATGCCTTACATTCGTTCTCAAATATCCGAGTTTCGCAACGTTGGGTAAATTCCATAACGAGCATTTTTTCCGAACAGTTGTAAATAACGTCTCTTTCACTTAAGATTTACCTACAGATACTACTATTGCAGTTTTGTGGCCGAAGTATTTGCAAGCATAATAATTACAATAAGGAGAATCAACATTGCTTGGAAAGGCAATAGGTTGCTCAAGAACTCTGTCGTGAGCTTGTCATAATATCATGGCGGGAATGCGTCCGTTCGACTGCGTGTAGATATATCTTAATAAATATCGGAGTACTGAAATTTCCGTTTCTCTATTCGTTCCCACGCTCGTATTTACGTGATGTTGGAACATAATTTACCTCTTGAAAGTAAGTCACGGGAAAGGATGCGGGTCGTGGTTTCTTGTGTGAAATACTAGATAATGTGTCGTAAATTTCTTTGGAACCTGTAATGTGAGCTCTGCATTCCCTAACAAAATGTAAGTGTAAATTTGTGAGAGGATGGCGGGTAAACTAGGTACTAAATATCAGTTTGATAAGATAAATATCGTTGTCAAGGATACAAATTAGAGGTCAACATTGCTTTGCCATCGATACACGGAAAGACGTTGACAGAAGATCCCCTAAGGTCAGCTTGTTCTAACGACAACAACAGGGCAACGAAAACGATGAAAGGGGTCATGACAGAGAAGGTTCCAGTGTTGCCGTTTTCTGCGATATCTGGGATCAAACTGGAACTGTGCTCTTTGGAACTAAACCAATAAAGACAGGCACAACCATTTATTCTAAAAAGCAGACACGTTCAATGGTCATGATAGGCTTCTCTCAATGCCTGATGACAGTGCTACTTCCTACGACAAAATCAAAGGATCTGGGGAAAAAGTTACTTATACCTTATACCTTAGTTTAACCAGACCACAGAGCTGATTAACAGCTCTCCTAGAGAGGGCTGGCCCGAAGGATTAGATTTATTTTACGTGGCTAAGAACCAGTTGGTTACCTTGCAACGGAACCTAAGCTTATTGTGGAATCCGAACCCCATTATAACGAGAAATGAATTTCTATCACCAGAAATAAATTCCTCTAATTCTTCATTGGCCGGTCGGAGAATCGAACGCGGGCCCAGCGGAGTGCTAACTGAGTTCGATACCGACCCATCCAATGAGGAACTAGGATCTGGGGAAAAAAGAAAGTTGGGTGCTTCATACTTTTTGGGCGAAGCTTCTTCTTCTTTATTCTTTTTCGATCGTAGAGTATACTTTGTATCCCAGACGAATATGTTTTATTATTCACGCCATTCTTTGACTCGTTAATAGGCACTTCTTTTTGTTTTTGCGGGGCTCTCATTTTATTTTATATTTTATTCTTGTGAACAGATAGAATTTTATTTCCATTTTAATAACTGAAGTACGCGAGTCTAAAATCCTGATGAAATGTTATGAATAATAAATAAATATATGTCTGATTTACTGTCATTTATTCAGATGAAGTATAGGCATAGCAAGAGAAATTATATCTGGAACCTCGGCAGTCTTGCTGTCTGACAGAGGCTGGAGACCACCCTTTTATGGCAGGGGGCATAAATACCATCCGACCAACCAGGCGCCCCTCCCCCCACCGCCCCACCGCCCCACCTGACACTAAAACTCGACCAAGTAGAAGCTTTGCGCTTGTGGGTGCCTTGAGCTTACACCTGACGCCTTCCCGCAGAATAGGGGGGATGATAAATGATCCTTTCGGCAGCGACGCAGACAAAGGCCTGCGGAGAAGGTTGGATGTAGTCAAAGTTTTTTAAAAAGGAAAGCTGGCCACTTGGTCAATAAGGGAGTCGTCGGGGGCTGTTTGCATGTTTAATTTGAACTCTGTTTGTTATGTGATGCCGTGATTAAGAATACATTTTTATGGCGTTCAAAGTATGGCAGGGATACATGAGGCCAAGAACGGGAAAATAATAGGCACTTAAGAATGGCTTGTCAACGGGTTACACAAAGTAGTCGTGTCGGTAATACACAATATATCTCCTTACGGGGTTAGTACCGTCGGTGCACCTCACGCGGTGCACTGTAGACATTACTTAAGGTTCTTTGCTGCGTCCCTTCGGCTCCTTAGCTGCAACCCTTTTCATTCCTTTCGCTGTACCTTCTTTTATATTCTCTTTCTTCCATCTTGCTATCCACCCTCTCCTAACAATTGTTCATAGTGCAATTGCGATGTTTTCCTGCCGTGACACCTTTCAAACCTTTCTACTCTCAATTTCCGTTTCAGCACTGAATGACCGCATAGGTCCCAGCGCTTGGTCTTTGGCCTAAATCCTATATTTCATTCTATTCCAATACACAGTATATAGGGTATTTTACATTTTGTATTTAGAATATTGCAGTGATGTATACTGTATATTCAACGCACTGTATTGTTTGAATGAAATATCGAACTGTTGTTACTTACCAGGGGCCGTTGGTCATTAGGTACAAAAATATTTGGGACTAGAATCTTCATTACACACTGATTTTAGAGGTAAGCCATGTGCCAGAATGTAAAACGTGATCAGAATTTACAGGTAACTTTTACTATAGTAGGTCCTTTTTGTACTCCTCCAATCTTGAAGCCAAAGCAAATTGCGTACACATTCAGGAGCTACTATGTAGGTAGATTCATTGTACTGTTGTTAAGACATATAGCTTTTAGCAACGAGATTTTTACGACATCATGGGTACAGAAGAAAGCCAGTTTATGATCCTATTAGTGAATGAATTTATCAGAAGAAATTAGTCGAACAATTTATTGTGGATTTAACAGTAAATTCAGACGAGTAACATAGAATAAGCTGCAGTTTTGTCACGATAAGCTGTATAATGCCTGAGACCATTCAGGCCATAACAGTCCTTGGTACGAAATAGATCGCTGTACTGAAGAAGAGAAGAAATGAATTAAAATGTAATAGAAAAATGAGTAAATATATTTTAGCAAAAGATTCATTCTATAAAAGAAGTACTCTGTCCCACAATGAGAAAGAAACGTTTTCGTATTATTGCAGTTCACCTACGCATTGGTTCCATAACTGATTGCAGCGAATTCCCGAAGCTTTAGCGAGTTACTCGGCGCACTCCTTCGCGTGACCGGGATTAATCGTTCGTAAAATGTGTCCGTTTAATTGTAACTGTCTGACGCGCTGGTTGTCATGGCAACAGACGCAGGGTCACCGGGTTTTGGGCATCGTCTGTTGCCCACCCCACAGGAGTCTCCTCAGTTGAAGGAAACAACTCGATTTGTTCAGCTTGTATATAAATAAAATATACTGAATTTGCTAATATTATATAGTCTTAAGTTCGCTGTAGTAGTAGGTTGGTCGGTTGTTAGATATTAAACAAGTAGACAGACAGAAGTGGATTAGAACTGAAACTGAGATAAAACTGGAGTAATTGTACAAATATGCGAGGTATTCAACTTGTCCGAAAGGAATTTCCTGTAGTTATTAAAGACCTGCAAAAATCTGGGAAAACCAGAATCTCGAGAGCTCCAGATTCTAATTTCGACGAAAACTGGAGCAAAGAACACAATGAAAAAGAACGCGAATATAAGGGGCGTCGCCTGTTACTTACAAATGAAGTATTGGAAAAAGTGCTCTGGGACATTTACTAATATATAACTGATACACAGATTCACAACAGATAACTGGAAAAAATAGTTACAGTGAACTAGTACATAGATTTACAATAGACAACTGGAAAAAATAGTTACAGTGAACTAGTACATAGATTTACAATAGACAACTGGAAAAAATAGTTACAGTGAACTAGTACATAGATTTACAATAGACAACTGGAAAAAATAGTTACAGTGAACTAGTACATAGATTTACAATAGACAACTGGAAAAAATAGTTACAGTGAACTAGTACATAGATTTACAATAGACAACTGGAAAAAATAGTTACAGTGAACTAGTACATAGATTTACAATAGACAACTGGAAAAAATAGTTACAGTGACAACTGTATCCACAAAACATCTAGAATGATGAACAGGTTACGAAGCCGTAGACGTGGCAGCCATGAATTCTTGTGTTAGGTACATAAAAATGTTGATAACTTTAATGATTCCCCGGAGGCCCTCTTCGTTAGCAACATCACGCTAACCTGCTCGCCAAATATCCTGTTACAGAATCACGGAACCAGGCTCGTTTTATTCATCTATTTATCTGTGTATTTACTTATTTTTTTACTTGGTATTAATAATTTTCACATCATGGTTTTTAAGCCTCATTTTGTCGTTTTATGATAATTATCCGCTGTCTCCCTTTCTCTGCCCTTCTCATTTCGCCTGTATATTAAAAGGCGAGATTGGGTATAAGTTTTCCGTTGGCGTGTCAATTATTGCATTTAATGATCGACTGTCTCAGAGAGAGAGAGAGAGAGAGAGAGATGCTATCAGAGTGAAAGAGCGATTTCTCCCTAAAAGATAGGGAATTTGGATCTCGAAAAATGTACATTAGATAATTATATACTGAATTTCGAGGAAAAAAGTATCATAAATAAAAACTTTACCTCTGTAATTTTTTTGCTCCTGAATAATTATGCTCGAGACTAAATAATAGAGGAGTTGGTATGGATGGTGTTAACATAGTGAGGCAGTATTGATTAATCGATAGTTAACGGTACCAATAAACAGGCTGGGTAATATTAGTGATGCCTGGGAACTGATAAAATATTACTTAATATTATAATATCGTTGAAAACGTCGTGCAGTTGGAGCTTGTAAAGTTAAAGCGAAGATGCAATGCACTACTACCATAATACAATTCTCCTTGCATTTTACAAATCCACTCATGTTTTTATTTATATATTAATTTGTTAATTTATTTTTTCTATGAGTGATCGCATCTTTCTGTACTTCCCTTTACCTTCTGTTACTTCTTTCTAATAAACACCATATTCTTAGGAGGCTCGAATTTCAAGTCAGTGGCCCCTGTGAGCTTTTTCCGTGTGAATAGGGTTCATCCTCTGAATAATAATAATAATAATAATAATAATAATAATAATAATAATAATAATAATAATAATAATAATAATAATAATAATAATAATAATTTTGTTATACAGATAGCATTATATAAATAATAAACAGATAGTTATGCAATATTGAGAAATAATATAGTTTTGATGAATAGGTACCGAGATAGTATTGATATATAAATAGTGATAGGCCATATTATTAGTGAATAGACGGTGCCGTTGTATCAACAGATCGAGACGTAATTTTTATTGAACTGGAGTGATAGAGTATTGATTAGTGAACAGTGATATGTTGACAGAAAAAAAAAGTTGGTGACATGGTATTAACAGTAGGTTAATATTAATAAGAATAATAAAAAAGTTAAACTATTTGGGAGAGAATGCAAACATTGATTAGGGTCGTATGTAAAAAAATAAAACAGCCTGAAAAATACGCTTGTCCGGTTAAATCTCTTGAGGACTAAAATACACATGGTGAAAGCCTCGTTTCCTGTTTTTCTAGTGTAAAGGTCAAGAAAGTATTCCGTTATCTTTCTTTGCTTTGTCAGTGAACTCTGAACAGCTCACTCTTTCAAATGGATATTTCTGTGCTCAAAAGGGGTGATGCTTTAATCATTCCTTCTTTACGTGGTTCCAGTTATGATGATCCCAACGACAAAAACAGCTACGATAATAATAATAATAATTATTATAATAATAATCTATGGTGCATCACTATGCTGTGACCGGAAACAGTAAGTAAAAAGCCACAGTAATATATATGAGCGACTGTACTTTTTATATTTTGAAAAATGCAGTCGCTCCTGTACATTGCTGTAGCTTTTTACTTAATAATAATAATAATAATAATAATAATAATAATAATAATAATAATAATAATAATAATAATAATGTTTACAATAGCGGTCTCATTAGGAAGAAGTGCTGGGTTTAGTTCCAGACCAACGCGGACGTGTCTAGTCACAATCTGTTAAAAGCCATTTTGCCTTTCTTGAACGAATCAGTATGTACGTGGTAGTTATTTAGTTATGGTGTGTCTCAGCTTGGGTGTCGTAAGGTATAGGGCTTGCAAACTCATCCCAAAATGCATGCTGGGGACCGAAGGATAATGCACTGGAGCCGTCTCCTCTAAGGGGCAAGGTTCTGAAGAAGATGCTAAATGTTAGCTTTTTGGATATGTTCATTTTGTGTGTGTGTGTATTTATGAATATAAATATGAGGACAAAGAAGAAAAGGGTGTGGCGGCCTTTCAGACATTATCCCTTCTATGATACGACACAGCAACGGAAGCCCAACGTTTCCTGTTGCCAGTCTTTTTTCTAAAAAGGCTGTTAAGCAAGACGTGAATATTAAATGCACGTATAACAGAAGCACAACTGAATCCAGAAAACATAAAGGCCACGCCAACTTTTCAAATCGTAGAGTCGATAAAGCAAAGTGAAGACAATATTCACTTCGGAAAGGGATTTCCAACTAGCGATACCCAATGCAACGGCTCTATCTTCTTTCTTTCTTTCTTCTTTCCTTCTTTCTTTCTCTGTTTCTTTCCACATCCTGCGGTGAACCCAGGCCAGTAGTCATGCACGTGAGCCTCCGGAGATAAGAAAACCAAAGAGAAACTGAAGCTCAAATCGTTTTCTAAGATAAGGCTCGGGAGCTTCCGTTCCCTTCGTCTCGTGTTCAGGCGGAGCCAGATAAAATAAATGCCTGTGGTTGTGTGAAGATTTGTGTTGTTCTTGACGTCTTGATTCCATTTATGTATGCTTGTATACATAGATAGTTGTTTGTATATAAATATATATATATATATATATATAT
>NC_089749.1:30644051-30661551 GCF_040412425.1 Macrobrachium rosenbergii
TTTGGAATCCTATAAAACGAAAAATCCCTTTTCCAAGAGATCTGAAATTGTAAAAACTCAGCAACTAAACCTTTTTTGGAACTGAAATCCCTTAAATGACAAAATCATCCCAGGCTTTTCTATGAGGGTTTCAAATGATCTTCCATTACTCGTGAATGAAACTGATTGTCTGGTTTGCAATCGAAATTTGGTGTTGCAGTAATACGAGTTTTTAAGGATATTTTCAGAGAGACTTGATGACTATCGAATTTGATTAATGACATAAACACACACACACACACACACACACACACACACACACACACACACACACACACACACATATATATATATATATATATATATATATATATATATATATATATATATATATATATATATATATATACACAGTACATATATATATGTGTGTGTGTGTGTATTACTTAGATCTATATTTATCTACTGATCTATCGAAGACAAGAACACTGTGAGCTAAAAATCATTTAAAAAAATTCCACAGCCCTAGCTTGAAAGAAATAGTCACAAATAGTACATTACAATAAGCAATCTTACGACATCAGTGGAGTGTTTGCTATTCAACTGAAACTTGACTTAATTACCAATCACTTTGCTTCCATCGGGGACGAAACTAATGAATTAATATTAATCTGACCATTGACTTTCGCCCCCGTAAGAGGTTACTGCCGTCATTGCACCTCACGCGGTGCACTGTAGGCTTTACTTACTTAAGGTTCTTTGCAGCGTCCCTTCGGCCCCTAGCTGCAACCTCTTTCATTCCTTTTACTCTACCTCCGTTCACATTGTTTTTCTTTATATGACTTCCCACCCTCTCTAACAATTGTTTCATAGTGCAACTTCGAGGTATTCCTCCTGTTACACCTTTCAAACCTTCTTACTGTCAATTTCCCTTTCTGCGATGAATGACCTCATATTTCCCAGAGCTTGGCCTTTGACCTAAATTCTATATTCCTATTCCTATTGACTTTCTCATACTCTTTCTCAACAGGTACAACATGGTGATGAAAAGGACTCTGGGGACAGTGATAACATTGGTGATGATGGCGAGGCAGGTGCACGGCGGATTTTCCTGTGTAAGCAATCCTTGTCACAATGGGATCTGCATAGATCATCTTAACAGGTAAGAATACGATGCTGTTATCGAAACACACACACGTACACACACACACACACACACACACACACACACACATATATATATATATATATATATATATATATATATATATATATATGTGTGTGTGTATGTGTGTGTGTGTGTGCTTAAACAAGAACTAAAATAAATAAACAGATAGAAAGAAAAGTACAACTAGACACAAAGCCAAGCGCACACACACACACACACACACACACACACACACACACACACATATATATATATATATATATATATATATATATATATATATATATATTATTTATTTTAGTTGTGTGTGTGTGTTGTGTGTGTGTCTGTTGTACTTTCTTTCTATCTGTTTATTTATTTTAGTTCTTGTTTATTTCTCCTTTGATTCGCGTTCTGATTGAAGCTCTGTTTCCATACTTCAGAATCTTTATCAAAAGAAATTTTTGCCGGGACCGATTACAACAATTCCCAGATACACAAACCCTTCCGCCTTTGCGCAGATCTTTATAATTACATCACAGTTTTCCATATTGTGACGTTATTAATATCACATTCTTTATCGTAGTTGTTGAATATTAAAAATTTGCGGCAAGTTTTTTTTTTGCTAACATACCTTCATTTACCTATGCATATATTATAAAATTATGCTGTCAAAAGAGTAATCTGTGTATTCGATCAAAGCATCACTTACTGTTGTTTTTTATGGAGTCGGAACCGCAAGGAATCATTGGCGGAATAAATTACAGTATTAACACGTTTCCTTATGCAGTATGTATATATTATACCTGACAAGACCTGATAACCCTACAGTGTTCTGTTTACATGTGAATATTGTCCTTTATAACGAGACAGTTGCGAGTTCTCCGATGACCTCAATAATCCTTTTCCTTTGGATCCTCCTGCCAGCTCCTACTCGTGTTATTGCATCGACGGGTACACAGGAATGCAGTGCCAAACCAACTGGGACGAATGCTGGTCCGCCCCTTGCATGAATGGAGCCACCTGTGTTGACCTCGTGGCTGACCTGTCTTGCCTCTGCGCACCAGGGTACACAGGTAAAATTCACTTGTTCACTGAACTTCGTAAAAACTTATATCAATTAGCCTACTTGGTATGCTCTCAGCAATGACGTTTTTCTTGTTCGCCTTAATTCGCTGGTCAGCAGATTCAGGTTCACTCTCTAATGAGAAATTAACTTCCAAGGTGGCGTGTGTATTTAGGGAAATTGACTCGTACACTCTTGATTACTAGGAAAGCTTAGTTTGTGACAAGCAAATTGAGATTATTACGCCGTTGCATGTGTTTTCAAGGCATAGAGTTCGCGCCAGGTCGATGATGATGCTCTAATTTTAGAATTTCATAGCCTATAGTCATGCCAGCTGTGGTGCACTTTTATATTCTAAGCAAACAATCCTTCTCGGCTAAAATGGACCCAACATATGCTCAGGGCAGATAGCAAATGCGTTATGCAAATGACCAACGGGGCCTCATATTCTGGTGGTTAAATATGGCGTGCGGATCCCTTAGATTATATCACGTGATGGCGGTGGGGAGGATTTCTTTGACGCATTGTCTGTGTCCGTATGATGAGGGCTACGTGCTCTGATTACCCACGGCGCTCTTCCATGTTCACTCCTCGGTAATTACGTTATTCCTGGTCCCTGTGCTCTTTCCTGTAATGCGATAGAGACGCTGGGTTACCCACGTTCAGGGAGCTTTTGTCAGAAGTTCACAGTTAACAATGCTTTTATTTGTGTGGAATTAAAGGTTACTTTTGACAATTTTTTGGCTAATGAGAGTCTGCATTTAATGCCATGTCATTGCAGATTTTAGGTTTAAAGTGAGAGCAATATAACTTCATTACTCACTGAATGATACAGAAAACTGTTTCTAACGAGTTTGTTCATTTTGCCAAAATGTTGAGACTTTCTAATAATATCTTTCATAAATTGCAAATCTAATACATACATACATACATACATACATACATACATACATACATACATACATACATACATACATACGTACGAACTTCGTCTAAAAGGCTATCAACCCTCACTAATACAGTTCAAGTATTTCCAGAAAATATTAGATGTATAAAGTAAAAAACAAAAAACCTGATTTGTCGTAATTCCGTAAGGAATCAATGTCTTTTCATACACGTACATTATGTGATGACGGAAGATTATGCTTTTTATTCCCTGATGTATGACATGAGTCTTATTCCGTCTGATTTATATGTATTTCCCCGCGGCATGAAACGCACTGGCATTTTCTCATTGATTTCTGTGAAGATTATATATATATATATATATATATATATATATATATATATATATATATATATATATATATATATATATATATAGACAGATAAACAGATATATGTATATGTATATGAACATACAATATATATATATATATATATATATATATATATATATATATATATACACACAATATATATATATATATATATATATATATATATATATATATATATATATATATATATATATATATATATATATATATATATATATATATATATATACAGACAGAGAGTGGAAGTAGTAAATTCTTATATATCATCTGGGAGTAATTACCATGGACGATAGTAATGTAAGAGAAGAGGTAAGCCACTGAGTAGGTGAAGCAAGAAACATACATAGGTGTGGGAAAAAATTTGAAATGTCTGTGGAAGCCAAGGTTGGAATATATGAATGAGTTGTTGAACCAACTCTCAATGTAAGCGAAATGGGGATTCCGAATGTGATTGAGAAAACGGGTGGAATCTATAGAAATGATTGTTTCCGTAGTAAATTTAATACAAGGAGAATTAAAATGGTGAGAAATGTGGAGATAAGTATAAGTTGGAGGGGTAGAAGGCTGGATCAGCGGTATGAGATGGCTCGGTCGTGTGGAAAGAATGAGTGATGAAAGAGCATGTAGTTCAGAAGTACCGAGCGGAAAGGGGAGAGGAAGACCTAGAAAGGGGATAGATAGATAAATGACATTAAAGAAGTATTGAAAAGGAGGATTCTCAATATGCAGGCAGTTGGAGTGTACATGCAAGATAGAGCAGAATGGCGCAAAGTTTGTAGGGGGTTTCAACACTTTGCTGGTGAGCCTTCTGTGTAGGTATATTAAACAGCTAATGTTGTAGAAGAATGATTATCCTTTTCTATTTAGGATCTACACGCTATTAGGGGAATGTAGTTTCGTCATTCAGTAATAGGGTGTTGGGATAGATATTCCTTTTCAAGTCAGGGAGTCGGTCACCTCACGTAAATGCGGCTAAAGATACCTCCGTTATTAAAATAGACAATTATTTTTCAACTGGTCCTTAAATGCATCATTTTTCTTATGTCGTTTTTTTCAGGAGAATACTGCGAGAGCGAGATAAACGAGTGTTTAAGCAACCCCTGTCAAAACAACGGGACTTGCGAAGACCTGCTGGATCATTACCTCTGTGTATGTCCTCTTGGGTACTCAGGTGAGATGGCTTTGTGTCACCAACTCTCTAGCTAATTAGTGAATCAATTCAGTTTCATTTTATATCAAGATTTCTGAAGGCAATCGCTACCTACGCGATCACCGCATGCGCAGATTCAATTCTCTCTCTCTCTCTCTCTCTCTCTCTCTCTCTCTCTCTCTCTCTCTCTGTGCACTGTTTCTGATAAAGCGTGGATCACCAGTCTCTAATCCAGATTTATGACTGCGTATAAATACAGCAATTTCCTTGATTTCCTAGGTTACACGAATTCTGCTGGAGAACACAGGCATCGCAACAAAGACCTCACTGTATTTCGTCGTTTCTTTCCTCATATCGCTATGTTTTCAATACATACGGTAAATGGGCAGTTTATATGCTCAGTCATTATTTCTATTTGATGACTTCTACGAAAGTACCCATGTAACAATCGAATGTATTTGAGACATTTGGTAATTTCCAGTGTGCATAAGCCTAAGATTTGAGTAAATTATTTTAAGAAGTGCGTCAGTAGGTCCATGGTTGGCCGATTTTTTCTTTCGTGATTGTTTCGTCTGTTCGTCGGGATATCGCCTTTAGTTTTTCTAACTTTCTTATAACGTTTATTTTTAACTTCCCCTTAACTTTATCCATATCAAGTACCCAAATCTGACTTTCATCTAAATGCACTGATTTCTGAAGAATTGCTCCAAGCAATGCCTATCGTCAATCATGTATACGAGTGTTTCCTATTTTAAAGGTACTAAATTAAGCATCACGCACTTTCTACCATTTATCGACCGCGCCTCCACTGAAGTTGTGAACGTTCTTTAATAAAGATGAATTTACCTTATATATCAAGTGACTGACAGCCAGCCGTTTCAGCTGGTTGTAAAGAGATCACAGCACAATTTGTTTTACAAATGAGGTCTTCGTTTTCGATGTAAATTCATTTTTTCGTCTTAGGTATACTCGATATATTATGATGACCTTATTAACCCCTCTTGTATTAGTGTTCACGTTGTGTCTTAAGTAATTTAATTCGTCTTCTCTTCTGAAAATGGTCTTTCTTCCACCTTAAGGTGGCTTTGCCATTTTCTATCTTCCTACGTTATTCCTCGCCACGGAAGCAGACCAGTAATGCCACCGGAGTTTCTAACTCTCACTTGTCCATGTTCGAGGTCAATGGTCTCTGGTGTTATGTCCTCGGTTGCTTGCTTTCGGTTGATGACAAGACCCGGAATTCTCTTTCTCTTTCTGTTTATTCAGAGTTCTTTCAAGACGCGGATCTGTCGCTGTATTCTTTGCCGAGATTTTTCTTTTTTTATCCATTATCCTGTGTCTTTCTGTACACCTTGTCATAACAGCCTCAAGTTCAGAAAGCGTTGCATGTATGCTATTGTTGTGAGGTTAACGAACATAAGTATAGTGCCACAAAATTTCGCAAAAATAATTTAGCTTACATTTTGTTATGTAATGTTTCTTATTGCTGTTCCCATATTGCCACCATCATCATTGTTGCTGATTTTGCCGTTGTTGTTATCGTCTTTAATAAACCCCCTTTTGACTTCGTTCACAGGAGATAACTGCGAAATAGACATAAGCGTGTGCAACAACACAGGGCTGTACTTCGGGGAGGCTCCCAAGTGTCAGAATGGAGGGAAATGTATTGATGGACCCGGCCTCTCCTACCACTGCCTCTGCCCGCCAGGTACGTTCGCTTTGCGCTGCTCTTTTCAGCTGAGAGGATGCGTTCCTTATTTAGTAGGTAACAGGTGAATTTTTAATTGGAACGGGAATCTGGTTGCATTAGATATAGCTATAGTATTTGGGGTTTTTATTTCGATTCTCTGGGAATAAGGTCAGAGCATTAATTTACATAAAGCATATAACAAATTTCATACAAATAAATCAAATTTCCCTTAAAGAACTTATACGTTATTTGTATGCCAGCGCATTTTTCCTCCTGCTCTCTCTCACACACACACACACACACACACACACACACACACACACACACACACACACACACACACACATATATATATATATATATATATATATATATATATATATATATATATATATATATATTATATACATATGTGTGTTTGTGCGCATGTGTGCGTGCGTGTGCAAAATATCTTGCAACTGCGATCCATTTTTCCACTCTCCTCCACTGGCCACTGGTAGCCTCAGTGCAGAGCCACGGCAACAAGTCAAGTGGCATCTGTGTGCAATCCGTGAGAAGCGGAACATTCCAATTATTTTCTGGTTCGTCGCTCGTCATGCAAAGCAAACCGACGGAGACACGACGAAAGCGATTTCTTCGAAGGTCTTAACTGCTGACGTTTATTGCGTCTGTGATGAAAAGTGAAATTTCGTGCTAGGATGGGCCTCCAGACAAGCAGGTCCATTTAAAAGGCTATGGATTCTAGATAGTACCAGGCACCATGCGCTTGCATGAAAAGTTGTAAAGTGTTTATAGAATAAAAAGTAAACTACAGAGGGGTACTAGGGATTAAAACTTAAATCCAATTGTGATATGGTGAGCAAAACCAAAATGCATGGAAAATTTTGGAATAATAACAAAATACGACGGAAAGCTATGAAAAATAACATTTTTCAAAGGAAAACTGGAGCAACAACAAAATTAAATAGAAGATCATGAAACAAATCCTAAATTCAATGAAAAATAATGGAGGAAAAACATAATACAAAGAAGTTTTATCTAAACAAATTAAAGCCAAATCAGACAGCATTGAATATATCAGTTGCACAAAATATTGTAACAGCTGCTAACGGAAATGTACTCAACAGAGACGGAAAAGCAAGTCAGTGGTGTTGATGATAACCATTAAAGGAAATGAAATAAAAAAAAAAGTCGAAAGCGCCAAACCCATTGCATGATAATTATCAAAACCTCGGGCGCGCATGCAATCATTATTTTAGATTTTGTTCATTATTGCCGTGAAATTTAGACGTTGGAACCTCTTTCATTGTGGGGTTTTAGTATTTTTCCTTCCACTATAAAGAGAGAGAGAGAGAGAGAGAGAGAGAGAGAGAGAGAGAGAGAGAGAGAGAGAGAGTTCTCTAAATAAATCCTAAGGTTGGAGGAAAATTTAAAGCGAGGGGAGCTTCTTGCTTACGGTCACGAAAAACGATTTTTATGACTCTGTTGATGGCGTTGAGGGAAATGGTCTCAGTGGCTTTACAGCAAAGAAGAAGTAGAAGGTGATGGAGGAAGAAAGGAAGGGAGAAAGAAAAAAAAAAGGAGAACTACGACGATGAAATGAGTGCGTCTTCGTGCTTCAGATAATTCAGAGATTATGAACTATGCTCCTGGAAGAGGGAAGTACTTCTAACTATTCAGAATCTTATAGTCTTTTCATTGTCGTCAGCTAAATTTGGCAAGGCACAGCGATTGGTAAACTCCTCTTTCAATTACTCCTATCTGGTCCAGGCCTTTGGAGTCTTGCTTCATTGTCTTGAAATCTTCAAGGTCTTTGGTACTGACTAACAGTGGCAACTTCTGGAACTTGCAATGAAAACTTCAGGCTATTTGA
This sequence comes from Macrobrachium rosenbergii, assembly GCF_040412425.1. NCBI lineage: Eukaryota > Metazoa > Arthropoda > Malacostraca > Decapoda > Palaemonidae > Macrobrachium > Macrobrachium rosenbergii. The sequence continues at coordinate 30,652,237 of NC_089749.1, forward strand.
CATGTGTAGAAATGAACGTTTTAAAATCGTTGACAATTTCTGGCGTTGAATATTTCAGGACTTATGAAATACCCTGATATTAGCATCTTAAGGTATTTGATGTTCTACTAATGAAATTTTCAAGGTTTTTTATTGTGCCTCTCGGTGACAATTTTAGGGCCTTTGAAGGTCTACGGAAGTAAAAATTCTAGTGTTTAGCAATAAAATGTCAGGCCAATTGAGTGTTTGGCAGTGAAAATTTTGCCCTTTCCGGTCTTGTTAGTAAGAAGGAGAAAAGGAAATAAAACAAGACTTCAAGCCTTGGCATTCTCATATTCCCTATTTATGTAAATTGCTTTTGTATGCTTGGATATATGTATCCAGCATTTACGCATGCCTAAAACAGATATCAAGCCATGTGCAATGCTAAATGCTTCAAAAGAATGAAAGAATTTCATAACCAACTAGGAGCACACAGTTTACTGTATACCTATCCGACTACCTCCGAGCCATAATTCCAGACTCAAGCCTGATCCGCAAGAGAACGAACATACGCCTTGACGGAGATTAAAAAGCATTCGCCTACTCCTCACTCCCTCCCCTTGATTACAGTGGTTTGGGGGAAGGGGAGGGGGTAAGGGGGAGGTGGAAGGGGGTGAGCTCAGAAGGAGACGGATGATCGCGCCGATGATATAAAGTAGAACAATAAGCCTGTTATGTCAACCCCGTCTCGCCATTGATTACTAAATCCGCGAATGGATGGTGGTTGCGTGCATGAATGTGCGGTTCCGGACTGGGAAGAACAACGGGAGAGGGAAGAGATGGAGAGAAAGCAGAAGAAAGCAAGATAGACAGTTAAATAAATAGATGGGTAGCGTCATATGCAAAATCGTGCGAATAATCTTGGAAAGACACAGTCAAGACAAACAGACAGACAGGCAGAAAGTTACGCAAAATCACACATAATCTTCCAATAAAAGCTCGAGACACGCTCATAAAAGCACATGCAAACCATCGCAGTTTTTTTAAGAATATAAAAACATTGATTCTGTCTTTTACGAATCAGCCTTTCCACTTTTCCCTAAAATAAAATCAAGGGAGAGAGAGAGAGAGAGAGAGAGAGAGAGAGAGAGAGAGAGAGATATCACACAACCATTTGTAACTTAGTTCATGCATTTATTATTTTCAAATTACAATTGATAAATATCCTATTGTTTGTTATTTATTTCCAAATGCGCCATTAGAAACCAGACGGTAACCCAGACTTTCTGGAAACAAAACTGACAAAAATTATCATTTAGGGAAATTGGACACGATGCTGATTTGCTTATATAATTGATGTATTGAAAACGAGAGAAATAAGAGTAAATGTGGATTTCTAGAGATTGGATTTCGAGAACAAAATTAATTCCTGTGAGATAAAAAATAAATTTTAACGTGAATCTTAAAAGAATATCCAAGCATTACTATAAGACTGACTGGCACGCACAAACTGAGTAATATGTCTTAAATCACGATAGAGGTAAACTGATTATCAAAGTAACTGATGCGAGTCACAGCTGTAATTGTGTCATATTTTAGGATACTTACGGCGTTTTGATCATATCTTGAAATTTCTAGTAAAATAATGTGTAATCAGGAAAATACCCGGTAATTTTGTATTCTTTGCGTGGGTGGAGGAAAATTTATGCTTGCTTTTGCTGGTAGGAAAGCAGCTGTAGGTTCTGGAGCATTTTCAGACGGGTTTCAGATCTCCTTACATAAACACTCACAACACACACATTTGTATATATATATATATATATATATATATATATATATATATATATATATATATATATATATATATATATATATATATATATATATATAATATATATATATATAATATAATCATTTATGTATATATATATATATATATATATATATATATATATATATATATATATATATATATATGTGTGTGTGTATATATATATATATATATATATATATATACATATATATATATATATATATATATGTGTGTGTGTGTGTGTGTGTTTTGTGTAAGGAGATCTGAAACCCGTTTGGAAATGCTCCAGAACCTACGGTTGCTTTCCGTCCTGTAAAAGCAAGCACAAATTTTCCTCCATCCACGCAAAGAATACAAAATTACCCAGTTTCCCGATTACACATTATTTTTCTAAATAATGGTGGTAATGACACATGCCACAAAAGTGAGAGGACCAGTGTTCCATTCCCGGTCGAGCCAGAATGGTAAACCCATTGCTACTTTGTTGAATGACCCAAAGCAGTGACTTATTTGCTTTATATATATATATATATATATATATATATATATATATATATATATATATATATATATATATATATATATATATATATATATATATATATAATCACAACAGGAGCCACTGCTCAAATCCACATCGACGGGGTAACGAGGGAAAGCACAGAGCATTTTCATGATTTATTGTGCTGACGTTTCACAAACCATCTCGGTTGCATTTTCAAGGCTGCAAATATTTGAACACCATATTACTCGTAATAACTCTTAGAATATTTCGACAAAATACATAGATTTACTACATTGACATCCTCAGTAAAAGTAAAATATAGCAGAATAGTGAAATTAAAAAAAAAAAAAAAAATCAGAATACAGATATAAAAAACACAAGAACGTAAACTTAAAAAGCTTAAAAAACTTAAAAAATGTAAAAAAGACGTAAAATAATCTTGACATCACTGGTTACATCAATATATTTAAAGTGAGACAAAATAAAATTAGTAAAAAACCAGCAAAAAAAAAAAAACGAAAAAGTTGAAGGTCAAAATAAAATTAATACTGCCAAAAGAAGAAACATAAAAGCGCAAAAACACTACGGAGTAAAACACCCACCCAGCGGGTAGTATCAAAGAGAAACTAAACAGAAGAACCTTCAGAGACCGAGAAACGAAAGACGAAGTGCAACGGGCCATTACGTAATGTACAATTGGATGGAGGAATTCTGCGAGTTTAACGACGGAACTAGCTTTTTTATCATTATGGACTCTAAGACGTGAAGTTCGTTTTCATTTTGTACGTGTCCTATGATTTGGAAATCTTTGGCCTCTATGTGTGTTTTACAGATCTTTGAGTGATTCCGAATATTTGATTGTTCTGGATTGGACAGTCTACTCCCTGTCCTAAAACTTACTCCTCTATGAGAGTCCAAGCGTACTTTTAGTAGCCTTTTTGTACATCCAACATAGGTCCCTCGACTACATCTAGGGCAAATATATTTGTATACAACGTTGGATGTAAACATTGGACTCAGCTTGTCTTTGTATATGAACAGAGAACCAATGGTGACTGGGTTCTTAGGAATAAGTTTCAAGTTTAGGGCTGGTAGTTCCTTGTGTATTATATCAATTAGCTTTTTTCTGAAATTGTCATCATGAAGAAACGGAAAACTCGCATACATTTTTAATTTGGGAACAGTGCTGATAGAGATAGGAGGTACCATTTTCCGGTAGAGTATTTTATTTAAGTACCTGAGAAAGAGTTTACGAGGAAAACAATTGTTTTCAAAATAAATACCTAATTTAATGATTTCCTCGTGGAAACTAAACCAGGAAGATGTGTGTCAATGCCCTGTGGAGGAGAGTGACAATCAATTCAACTTAAAATTAAAATAGCAAGAACTATAAAAATTCATTCCTAGACCCGTGAACGTTCCTTTTATATATATATATATATATATATATATATATATATATATATATATATATATATATATATATATATATATATACATATATATATATATATATATATATATTATGTATAATTATATGCATATAAATAATATATATATATATATATATATATATATATATATATATATATATATATATATATATATATTTATAAATATATGTATACATTTATAAATACATGTACACACACACACACACACATATATATATATATATATATATATATATATATATATATATATATATATATATATATATATATAATGTGTTATGTAAATTTTTACTAATTCTTACAAGTATGTTTTAGCATGAACAAGTGTGTGCATACATCATCAAGGATCCTTTTATTTAAGAGCACATGAGTTAGAAAAAACTCATCTTCCTAAATAAAACCAGTGTTTACCATGTGAATATCACTTTCATAAATTATGAAAGTTTCTTAATATTTACCATTATGGGCTCTTAAGTAACAATTCATTTTAGACCAAAACCGAAGACTCGGTTAGTTGGAGCTGGATTGAAAAGCCGAGAAGGGAAAAAACTGGAGCTTAATTGTTGGGGAATGCTCCAAAGTGTGATAGTCTTCCGATTTTGTTTATTTATATCTGACCTATGAAAGGGGAGGCGGTAATTGAAGCACCGGAATAAAGGAGAGAGAGAGAGAGAGAGAGAGAGAGAGAGAGAGAGAGAGAGATTTGAGTGAAGTAAATTGAGCAGAGTGGGTATCGATCGACAAGAACGATTAACTTTCCAGAGAGAGAGAGAGAGAGAGAGAGAGAGAGAGAGAGAGAGAGAGAGAGAGAGAGAGAGAGAGAGGTAAGAAACTATGATCGCTTTGAACCTACCCAGGTATAACAACTGACAAAAATACGATTCCTGTATAATTTCACTGATGACAATTTAAGGATACGAAAAGGGTGGAGCCCAAAATAGCAGCCCTGTCACGAACACTAGTTGCTGGAGTAACTTTATTTGTCTGACCTTTGATTTGTTATTTCGGGATGGGATTGGTTACCTTTACATGATGAAGTATATTAGGTGTAACAAGGTCATTCTAACTAGATCGTAAGGATGCATTATTTTGCGAAGATTTGGTGTGGAAGAGAACTTTTTGTCGGAAATTCGCAACAAAACCATAAATTGTCCGAATGTTCCCCCCGCCCCTCAAAAAAGACTGAAAATCCAATCTTCTTAAATATAAATCTTTTAATCTTTTAGGATAATCTTATAAAATATGACCAGCTTTGAAATGATTAAGTTCTGGTTTTTAAAATTTGAGGTGCCTTTGTGAAAGATACACAAGTGAAATTCTAGTTTGTTTGCCAGTCAAGCTATAGAATTTTCATGTGAAATATAAGGAGTAGTAATCCGTTCACCTTCCATAAGATGTACAATCCATGTTATCTCTATTTACCGTAAAAAAAGACTTATATTCTATTTACTGTAGGTTTATAAAACCTTCTTTTTTTGAGAAAAAGACAATGTAGCATGGAACTTGTATTTTAGCCATGAGAATTTTCTGTCGTGGAGTAATTACCTTCATCTAAAAGGTCAAGTTTTTCATTATATATGTTTGCCTGCTTGTATGTATTCTTGTTAGCAGGATTACGTAGAAAGGTACATGTGGAATTTAACGAAAATCTGAGGAAAGCAGGGCGTCGTAACTGGCAAAATTGATTAGATTTTCGGAGAGGCCTAGATGTAACTTTGGGGGAGAAGAAGCTTTTTGGGATCTGGATTGATCAGCCTATATTAAATGGTTCAGCAATAACGGAAACCCTGAGCGCCATCACCGTGGATTTTGGTTACCGAATTTAATCAATATTTCTGCCAGTAGTAACGTTAGCTGCCTCTTATCCTGTAACATTTCGTTTGAATCCCGAAAACCAACCGTTTCTGCTTAATTAAGATAGTGTGCTTTAAGCATTTTTATATTTCCGGAGGAATGCTCTCTCAGTGCTTTTATGCTGCTTGCTGCAGTCTGCGCTCAGGTTATATATTAAAAAGATATTAATTTCCTAGTCGCGATTTTGACTCCCATTTTCTCTCTTTGGAGTAACCTAATGCGTTGTCATACGAGTACGTTTTTCTGGCATCTTTCAGTATCGTGTTGATAAAGTTTGTTCCAAGTATCTAATATTGGTAGCCTGCATGATCATTTACATGTGTCTGTGAACATGCACGTTATCAGTTTTACCATCAGTAATGGCTGGCTGTTTGAAAGTCAGGCGGAAAGGTGCTCAAAAATGTTCGCTTGATACCGCCCTAGTGTCCTTTCCCAGAGAAAGGTGGCAAGAAACGTGTTTCGTGCCCTTTCCTTTAGGTATTAATATGCACACCTTCTGTCTTCGAATGTTGGGCCTCCGTTCGGTGTAATATAGGTCAAAAATGTTATCTTACTTGTGTTTGTTATTTTCAGTAATCGAAGACTTGTCTTTAACCTTGGTTTCTTCTATCATCTGTCCATCTCTCTAGTGGCAATTGCTGTAGTTTCGTCTGTTGTGGTTCCTCATGCCTGTGTTATCCTTTCGTGTTCGTACTCGCAAAAGTTATCTGTCAAAAAATACTAAGGTGATATTAAACTGGTGTAAAAGAAAATTATAAGCAGGTAGAAATCCTCCTTCTTGCTGTTCGCCAAATTATTTCTTGTGCTAATTATAGTTGGTAGATTTCTTGCTCGCCAAAAGTAGTTCTCGTTTTACTTAGCAGTGCTTTCACTCAATGATGCCAGTCTTGATGTGGTGTTGTTTATTACAGTAGTTAAGATGTTTTGGCTCTGTAATTCGAGTATGTTCCCAAAGCAAATGAAAGAAATATTTCGGTACATTGAAAATTTTTCCGCAGCTCATGCATAGTTACGCTTTTAAATCAATGCTCGTAAAGAAAGGCCAGTTTTTCAAAGAGGCGGAATGAAAATTAATGGAGTTCTCTTGAGAGTGTACCCCTTAGGGGGATAGTGCCGTCAGTACACCTCACGGGATGCACTGTAGGTATCGCTTGAGGTATTTTGCAGTGTCCCTTCGGCCCCTAGCTGCAGCCCCTTTCATTCCTGTTACTAAACCTAAGTTCATATTCTCTTTTTTCTACTTACTTTCCACTCTCTCCTATCAATTGTTTCGTAGTGCAACTGCGAGGTTTTCCTCCTGCTACATCTTTCAAACCTCTTTACTCTCATAGTTCTTCATTGGTGGGGTCGATATCGTACATGGCTAGCACTCTGCTGGGCCCGCGTTCGACTCTCCGGCCGGCCAATGAAGAATTAGAGTAATTTATTTCTGGTGACAGAAATTCATTTCTCGGTATAATGTGGTTCGGATTCCACAATAAGCTGTAGGTCCCGTTGCTAGGTAACCAATTGGTTCTTAGCCACGTAAAATAAATCTAATCCTTCGGGCCAGCCCTAGGAGAGCTGTTAATCTGCTCAGTGGTCTGGTTAAACTAAGGTATACTTACTTTTCTTTACTCTCATTTTACCTTTCAGCGCTGAATAACTTCATAGGTGGCAGTGCTTGGACTTTGGCCTAAATTTTACAATCCATTCCTGAGAGTATACTGTTATTATTCCATTTGACAGAGAAAGACAAATTTAACTGAAATCCAACACAGCAAAATACATTGTACAGGAACTCTAAGCTTAGATTAAACGAACAGGGTATGATACGCTAATTTTTTTTAGATAATTACTGGTCAATTATTATTTATCTTTGATATGTTAATAACACATTTCTGAAAAATGTAATTTAAAAAAGTAATTTTATAGTTGTTGTTGCTTTCCGCACAGATGCACGGACGCTGTGAGAGAGCATCGGGTAATCTTAAACAAACCCCTTAAATATGGTTTCTTACATTTTTTATTTCTTGTTTTTTATTTTATGTTGGTTGAACACACAGTTTATTATTTTCCTTTCACCCTTTCACATTATTCTTTACGTCTTTTCGAAAATACAAAGGTGATTAATCCTAGACTAGTCTTCGTTGTGAACCTTTAACTACGGCAAGCTACCATGAAGAATGTTTCGTAACAAGTTTTGGTATTGTTATATGGCTGTATATGATAAACATAAAAAAAATCTTAATTTAAAGTCAGAAACAAGGACGTTTGATACCAGCAAAGTTCACTGTACATGTTACAGTTTCGAGGCAAATGTTATAAGAGTGGCATATCTTGGAACATTCAGCAACTTCACTGCCAATGGACGTGGCTTTTATCTTTACAAAAAATATAGGTAATGGCTAGACGTTGAAGTAAACTCTGAACTCGTTTTGAAGATAAGATGAGTGAAAACTATGACGCATAAAAATCACAATTTTTAGCGATAAACTTCAAAGACTATCTAATTTTGATCTTAGAAAAAGAGTAAAAAACTGAATACGCACAAAGACGTCAGACCCAAGCGGTGGTTTATATGACTGGCGGGCTGTAGTCGAAGCCTTCCTTCTCATGATGACTGGGGACCGTGTTCCTCGACTGGTGTTTGTTTATCTTTTCAAACTTGACAAACGTGTTGTGATGCGATGTTATGCGTGACCAGGGATACAGATTATTACGGGAGTACACGCACGTGCAAGAGAGAATGGTTTATAGCTAAGTATATAAGTGAGCAGCGTGGCCTCTGTGCGTATGTATATCCGTCTCTTTACTGCCGAAATGCTGCGTGTTCCTTCTACGCCGTGTTCTCTCTCTGTAATGGCTCTGCTTCATAATTAGCCCGAACACGCCAAATTGAGATGGCGTGATGCTATCTAGCCATTACGAAGAGAAGATTAATTAAGGTACGGTGCTGCCTTGTAGTCTCCGAAATCCAGGGGAAGAAAAGGAAGAATGCGATGCGCAACCTTTGGTGCTCCTCCTCCTTTTCCATTCACAATATACGCCGGGTGATCCGGTTTGATTTGCCTGTTATAATTCTCATCTTAGCTTTTTTAATTTGTAAGTCCTCCTGCTTTTATATTATTTTTACTTGGGGTCGTGCAAAAATATAACGTGACCTTTTACATGACCTTTGGGTAATGTGAATGACATTGTTAGGAAAATAATTGTTATTATTATCATTTTTATTAGTGTCACTAGCAGTGCCAGTAAAAGTAGTAGGAAATTTCGTTTACTACAGAACTGGAATTAGTGTTGAAAAAAAAGAAGAAGAAGCAGCAGAAGTAGCTGTAATAGTAGTAGCAGTACTGTAGTAGCAGGAGCTCAAATGGAAAGAAGGCAACGAAACGATGAAAATTAAAAATTATTAAAAAAATGAAGGCATTAGAAATAAATGAGAATTATAGGGAGTAAAGAAAAATGGACGCTTCCAAGTTAGAGCCTGCGAACGCTAAAAACGAGCACTTCTAACTAGCGAAAAGATAAATTGCAAGCAATCAGTAAAATTAAAGACGAAAGTCCTCCTGAATCCAGCTTCAAAAAGTTCTTTTACCATCATCAGTATTTTCTTTTTTTCAACTCTACTTTTACTAGTTTTTCGTTTTATTAAAAATAAGCTTCTAATAGGAGAGAGTATAATATATATATAAATATATATATCCATATATATATAAATTATCTATATATGTACAATATATAAATTA
>NC_089749.1:30666551-30686551 GCF_040412425.1 Macrobrachium rosenbergii
GGCTTTAGGAATTGAACATAATAAAGGATCAGTAGAAGACAGACCAGGGCTTCAGTCAAATTTGGCTGTTATGTACAGATAATTAACATTGTTCCAAGGATGCCTCTCTGTGTTAAGTCATTAACTTCGACAGCTGCTTCGGTCTTTGGGCAGTCAGTTCTAAGGCAGAGTTTTGTCATTGTATTGACAAGACATTATTTTCAAGAACTTTTGAGACTGCATTTGTATGCTGTTTAATTTTCATATCTATTCCATCAAATAAAAGATCCCGTAGGGTAGTAGTGCCGTCAGTCACCTCATGCTGTGCACTGCTGGCATTACTTAATTAAGGTTCTTTGCAGCGTCCCTTCGGCCCCTAGCTGCAACCCCTTTCATTCCTTTTACTGTGTCTCCGTTTATTATTCCGTTTCTTCCATCTTACTTTCCACTCTCTCCTAGCATTTTTTCATAGTGCAACTGCGAGGTTTTCCTTCAGTAACAGCTTTCAAACATTTTTACTGTCAATTTCCGTTTCATTGCTGAATGACCTCATAGGTCCTAGCGCTTGGCCTTGGCCTAAATTCTGTATTTTATTCTATTCTATCAAATGAAATAAATTATCTTTTGAAAATGGAATGTTGCATTTTGTATTAGTACTGTTTTAAAGCTGTTTTTTCTTAGAATATTTTTCTACATGCTAATATTCATTATTTCAACACTATCATTATTTTTTTTTTTTTTAACGAAGTATTTGAAAAACTTCTTAAAAATTAGTACTTTTTATTGGCTTTCTTCTCTGGTTGGACGTTCTAGATGGTTTTTTGGGATGTATTCATACAATTTCCTAGTAGTATTTGGGAAAACAGATAATAATTTCGTCTGCTCCAATAAACTCATAGGCTAAGTGATCTTAGATCCTGAATTATAGCTGGATCATTTTACTCTGTTGAGTAGTCTGACGATCACGACATTTAAGAAAAATGTTTTATGTAAGAGACCAAGGATTGAGTGACAGCAAGAAAATCTCCTGGTCAAAATTTTCGAAGAGAATTCCGAGGACATCTTTCCCTGCCTTTACCAACCCGTTTGAGAAAGACCAAACGGGAGGAATCAGCCTCGTCTCAAAAAGCTCCATAAATGTGTTTGACTACAAGTAGGGGACAACGGATTATCCATGGCCAAGTCAAATACTTGTTCATAGACATTTCCGGTGAAATGCAATCTACAATTTTTTAAACAATAACAAATAAATTCAAGAATAACACTTATTGGTAACCTAAGGTTTATGCCAAGAAACCCAATAAGTTAACAGGCACTTTGGTAAGTAATGAGCTAACATCGAAGCAAATTAATCTGTGGTTCGATATTATGCTCATATTTTCTCATTTTTCACAAAGATATGAATTTTTGGTAGGTAAAGATGATATGGTGCCTAAAATAAAAAGTATTTCAGTTGGTATTTTGATAACTTGCACTTGATAATACAAACGATACTAAGTCTTACTGGGTTACTAGGTTTGCTGGTTTTCATTAAATTATACAAATAAGGCACTGAAGGTCCAGTAGAGGTCAGTGAATCAATTGAAGATATTTATGCTTCCAAATTCATTTTATGCTCAGGTTAAAATGCTCGATAGCCTCATCTATGGCGTTGTTTCTGATATGTATATACGAATGTGGAATACATTTAACGAATATATGTTTTTTAAATGTGTGTTTGTTTTTCTTATAACTGTCATATCTGTTTTATCGGCTATTGTGAATTACAGTTCACTGCCCCTGTTTCTTATTAACTGCACATGAATTACAGTTCACTGCCCCTGTTTCTTATTAACTGCACATGACAGGCCATAACCCTCAAGCACATTTGATCACTCGAGATGAACTTTGTTCAAAGGTATCCTGGTAAATCTTGTTCCATTCGCTTTTGTTGATTAGACCGTTCAACATTCACCTCCAAAAATTCTTTATATTACATATGGACGTTGATGAAAAAAGCATACATTGTCATTAGTCGAAACTGGAGTCAAAGCTATACACATCTCTAAGTGGGGAAAGGTGACATCCAAAAGAGAGGGTTCCCAGTCAACAGAAACATGGCGCATCAATTAGTGTCTTGCATTCCGTGGAACCTTGAACTGGATTCGCTCTTTGCTTCTCGTAGTTTCTAGGTGTTTTTATAAAAGCAAAACACTGAAATCGCTGTCCTCTTAGCCATGCTGGTAGTGAAGACTTTATGATCAAATGTTTTTCCAATCTTCTAAGCATCGATGGAAACTTTCCCTTGAAGTGTTGTAGGATGGGCTTCCTCCGTCCTTTGACGATCCATCAGAAGATATGTATATGTATTTTTATATGCATATGTGTATGCATAATCGTCCCTGGCTTGCAGTAAATGTGCTCTGACAAAATATGGTGGAAGCAGATTAATGCTCTTACCCACAGAAGAGTTTGACAATTGTGATCAAAGGTAAACAGGGAGCTTTCCAAACATTGTTGGAGGTGGAAAAGATGGATAATGAATGGTAATGGAAAAATGTGAAAGTTTATTCAGGGAGGAGGAAGTTTCTAAGGGCCTGAACCACTTGCGTGGTTCAGGATAGTCTAAGGAATTTAAAGTTTTGACGCAATCTGCGTCATGCTTTCTGCTTGTTTCAATCCCCTTTTTATCTAAGAACAAGAACAACTGTCTATTTGTCATTTTTTTCCATTATTCATTTTCGTGCGCAAGCTCCACGACTTTTATATTTGCTGACCTTGAATCTTGAATTAATTCCTGTCGAGGTATAGAAATTCAATAATACGCTAATCAGACACCAGGGGGCCAATTTTGTCAAATTTGAGATCACTATGACATCCTTAGGGTCAAACTACTCTCGGTGAGACCATTTTCCTTACAAAAATGGTTATATAGTTGCTTCTGTATTTGATATTGTATCTCTCTCTCTCTCTCTCTCTCTCTCTCTCTCTCTCTCTCTGTGCATTTACATATATATATATATATATATATATATATATATATATATATATATATATATATATATATATATGTGTGTGTTTATATATATAAACATACATGTAATAAATTTTACTATCATATAAACCCAGGTCTCTCAGGTGGAAAGCAAGGGCGTTATGTATATGTGTGTGTGTGTATGTAAATGGGGAGAGAGAGAGAGAGACATACAGTATCAAATATAGAAGCCATATATAACCATTTTTGTAAGGAATATATATATATATATATATATATATATATATATATATATATATATATATATATATATATATATATATATATATATATACATAATCCTTGTAGTTCACTGGCGATCGACCTTTCGTCAAGAACGCGAGATCGATCCACTGGGACAAATATATTTTTGTCCATTTCCTGAAATATCGATTATACTCCTAATAACCTAAATAGTGAATTATGCCCTTGATCGTCAATCAGCTGTGTTGAGACGCAGTCTGGGCGTGGGACCACCAACCTAATCCCAAAATAATTGCTGAGAGCCAGCCATTTAACATCGTCCAGATCTACAATAGCTGAGGGGAAGAAAAGAACAGAGAGAGAGAGAGAGAGAGAGAGAGAGAGAGAGAGAGAGAGAGAGAGAATGCTCTTACACGGACGCGCACACACACACACACATATTATATATATATATATATATATATATATATATATATATATATATATATATATATATATATATATATATATATATATATATATATATATATATATATGTATGTATGTTTGTGTGTGCGTGTGCTAGAAAGAGTAGGAAAGCACGGATGAATAGGAACGGTAGAGAAAGAAGTAACAAGATAAAGGTGTAATCACTTCATCAAAAACCTTGAGGATTACCGACAGACCCACGAGCACTTGAAGTGAAACATTTGACGTCAGAGAAAATTGATTATGTGAGAGAACTATGAAAGGTATATTTCCCTGTCGCCCAAACCCTTCCGCCGCCGGCCTGTTACGTGAGCGGCTGCTGCCGGCTGGGTTTTAATACCACCTGAGTCGAGACTGACCTAATGGTATTTACATGCAGGTACCACGTGATGTCTGGAAGGGATGCGGCGGCCGAGCATTCGCCGCTGAATCTTTTACACCTCCTGACTTCTCGGTACTGAGGGATTCGGTGAAATTCTTGCCCTTTCAGTTTTCTGTAAAAGAAAATGATTGAGATGGCTATTTGTCTGTTCGTCCGTACTTTTCGCCCGCCCTCAGATCTTAAAAACTACTGAGGCTAGTGGGCTGCAAATTGGTATGTTGATCATCCATCAAACATTCCAAATTGCAGCCCTCTAGCCTCAGTAGTTTTTATTTGATTTAAGGTTTAAGTTAGCCATGATCGTGTGTCTGGCACCGCTATAAGTGCCAGCAACACATGCCACCATCGGGCCGTGGCTGAAAGTTTCAGGGACCGCAGCTTAGAGTTTCATGGGCCGTGGCTGAGTGTGTCATGCAGCATTGTACGCTGTACAGAAAACTCGATTGCGCCGAAGAAACTTCGGCGCATTTTTTACTCCTTTTCACTTGATTTCAATAATTGAGTTAATTTTTTCTCCTCCGGCGGTAACGAATTTTCGTTCGTCACGATATCATCAGGAATCATTTGTCTGCTTTAATTATGTGAATTTCTCTTCAAGAAGAATATGCTTTTTTTTATCTAAATTACCAGAGCTTATATCATTCTGGAATGGAATCCTTACTATGTAAAATTTATGCATATTTGTATTTCTTACTATTTTATTTGCGTATTGTCTCATGGTAAATACAAACATTGCAATCTATTAATTCGGCTATTTGATAAAAACCCTGAGGTACTGGTCATTAGGAGTTTAGATTTTGGCCCTAAAATCGAAACATATTCTCCATTTTGCTTATATCTCAGCGCATGGTTTAATAAAGTGCTATAGTTGAAAAAGAATTGAACTCGCTCAAAAGTATCGTATTGCTCTTCAACCTATCGAGAACATCTAGACTGGAGATAGTTTAGTTCTGTTATAAAATGTTGAAGACTTCTGGCAGTCGTACGCGCTCCTAAGACTACAATACTCCAATGTTCAAAATCTACGCGATAGAACACCAGAAGGCTTACAAAAGGTTCTGTTTTAGTTTAATGTAAAAGAAAACTATTGAGATGGCTATTTGTCTGTCCGTCTGCAATTTTTCTGTCCGGCCTCAGATCTTATAAACTACTGAGGCTAGAGGGCTGCAAATTGGCATTTTGAGCATCCACCCTCCAATCATCAAACATACCAGATTGCAGCCCTCTAGCCTCAGCAGTTTTTATTTTATTTAAGGTTAAAGTTAGCCATGATCGTGCGTCTGTCACCGCTATAGGTGCCAACAACACAGGCCACCACCGGGCTTTGGCTGAAAGTTTCATGGGCCGTGGCTGAGAGTTTCATGGACCGTGGCTGAGAGTTTCATACAGCATTATACACTGTACAGAAAACTCGATTGCGCCGAAGAAACAGGAAACAATGAAAAACTTGTTTCCTAATTTAGCCGCCTTTAAGGGAAAACCTGCTCATCCAGTCACGGGGATTTCTAAATTGCCACGAGGAATCTGTGGTCTACAAATGTCAACTGTATAAATCTTGTAGCAGGTGCCTGAGAATACTACGCCTTGCCTCGCCCTCCCACGCTGCAGACGAGCTTGCGCACACCTACCTATGACACCAAATGCCTATTCAACTTACAAAAAAAAAGGGTTGTTTTGCTCCACCTTTTCTGTTTTCTGTTTAGATCTCTTCTTTACACTATTTTTCTACATTTTATAGCGAGATGCCTCTAATTTACTCTCCCGTCGACATATCACCAGTGTCTTCCCTTGCAACCGATACCTCTGAGGCTGGTGTAGCTAAGGATGTGCATTTGGACAGGAGGCCTTTATGATTTTTGGTTTAAAGAAGCTTCTGGCTCATTTCTGTGGAATAAAGCTTTTCAGGTTCAATAGCCACTAAGAACCTCTTTTGTTTAAGAGTGAACACAACATTTTTTTTTCAGTTTGATTCTTATGAATAGAGAAGCATATTCTAGATGCTTTATTTATATGTACATTGCAAATTATAGTCAGAAAGCTCAGCATCTGACCTAGAATGTAGTAGAATCCTGATCCTACTTGATTCTTTTATTGGAATATGGGTTAGTATATTTTAAGTCAGAGAGCACAGCCAGCTGATTTCAAGAAACACATAAACCCGGAATGTTTAAATATCATCCGTTTAATTGCTCTGAAGGAAAGGCAATTACCGATAACGTGTTCTCTATCTTGTTCCATCTTGCGCTCTACTGTCAAGTTTGTCGTCGCTTTTTTCTTACCACACCATTTATTTCAGTTCAACTTTTTTCACTTAGTTTTTAATTTAAGACCTCTGAAAAAACTGGATTGTTTAACAAGAAAAACTGAAACAAAAAAATGAAAAGATGCTGAAAAGAGAAAATGTCATCTGGCTTTTGGCGACAGAGCGGCACAGCCTTCAAACAAGAAATGTAAACATAAATAGTTTCTTCTTCTTCTCCTTATTATTATTATTATTATTATTATTATTATTATTATTATTATTATTATTATTATTATTTAAGTATCCCCATACATAGTGTATGTGTTTATCGGTGTACTTACATTTGTTCGTTTTCCTTCTTCAGGATGGCAAGGAAGATGGTGCGAAAAGGACGTCGACGAGTGTCTGACGTCACCTTGTTACAACGCAGGCGTTTGTCTCAACACGCCAGGCAGCTTTGCTTGCGCTTGTCAATTCGGTTGGTAATGGTCGTTACGGTTGGAATCGGGTTGGTTCAGCTGATAGTGAAAAAATCGGAGTATGAAAGTTACGAAGTTCTATCTTTTTTTTTCTGTTTATTTTGAGAGAGAGAGAGAGAGAGAGAGAGAGAGAGAGAGAGAGAGAGAGAGAGAGAGAGAGAGATTTAGTAACCAATTGCCCACTTCTAGATATGTAAGCCTCAAGCCTCAAAGGAGAGAGAGAGAGAGAGAGAGAGAGAGAGAGAGAGAGAGAGAGAGAGAGAGAGAGAGAGAGAGAGCGATAGGCATAAGACAACCTCCAGGAGAAAAGGGCCATCGCCAAACTCTATGATATTCCAACGAATCTTGCTAGAATTTCACGTTAATCACAAGCCCACTGCTTAAAGGAATTACTGAACCAGATACAGAGACCTATCTGCTTTGGCTTAAATTACCCCAATTCTTGCTAATAAACTTCCGTCTGTTTATAAGCACCCTTACACGTCGTTCCCGTTGATGTCACTGGATTTTAGACTAATACATCATATCACTGATGCATATTTTTCCTAATTAATTCTCTCAAGCAAGAATGAGAAAGAAATGAAATGCTGAAGAGCTTTGTAATGCCTTGTGTTATAAATGATTCTTCAGTCAATGAGGCTGTTTCATTATCGTTACCAGTGAGCTTATGGTTTTTTTCTGGATATTTGTTGGCCTGCTTTCCAGTTAGCAATATTAGGTGAAAATTAAAGAACTTATTTTTGAAGTTTTTTGAATGATTCTTCATGATCCATGGAACGTCTAATTAGATATTACTGTAATATGGATCGAGTCTGGATCTGTATGCAGTATTTCCAGTTCTCTGTAGCTTTTGTCACTCATGTTCTTTTAAGAAAGTGGCCTCTTCCTGCTCTTTTTGAAAGACAATGGCCAGGACTCAGATTATTGGATAACTATGCTAAGTGTCAAATTCTCTCTTTGGTGGAGTCTTGTAGAACTTGCTCTCATAAGATATGGTCGTATAAGTTGGGATTAATACAGTAGTAACACTCATACATTATACGGATGGTTTCATATTTCAGATAAGTTTTTGTGATGAGAATTTGTTACGCAAAAACATGCAGATAGCCTTAGCCAGGTATCACTTGTATTTCAGTCGCTTACCAATGTCGATGACCTTTAATTTTGAAATTTCTGAACCAGGATACACAGGGGATCTGTGTGAGGAGGCTGTAGTATTCTGTGAAGATAGTCCCTGTGCGAATGGAGCCCTCTGTGTCATGGAAAATAATAATGCTACTTGCTACTGTGTGCCTGATTACCACGGGTCTAAGTGCCACCTTCAGTACAATGACTGCCTTCCTTATGCCCCCAGGTAATTTTCAGACAATGCCATTTTGCAAAATAAAAACTGAGTAAAGCTTTACTGTTATCTTGTGGTTTTGGCACACTTGTAAACATGCAGCATAATTGAATCATATCAAGGTTGATGCAAGAACTGCAAATTTTCTGCTTTCAGTTTTATTATCACTGTATGAGGATTATTGTGATCAAAAGGAAAAATGCATAAAAATAGCATTCCATTCATTGAAAATATAAATAATTTTAACAGATTTTGCTGATTCTTTTTTATTTTGTTTCAGGTGTATGAATGGAGGCACTTGCATAGATGGTGTGGACAGTTTCCGCTGCAGTTGCCCTAATTCTGCTTCAGGGGAACTCTGCCAGTGCGTTACAACATCAGATGGTCTAGACTGTGACCCCCTTCCGTCATGGTATGATGGAAAACCCTTTGAGCCAATTGATGATACTAAGGGTATCTTTCCACACTGGTTCAATGTTAGCAAGCCGAAGAACGATACTGAAGGAGTATTGGAGGTTGACCTTAGCATCATCCCTACATCCACTATGGATTTCATTCCTTACGCAACAAGTGCCTCGAGTTTATTTGATTATTTCTATGCAAGTGATGAGGTGACTCCTAGCTATGATTTTAGGACGAGTATTTTTCTATCGACAATAAGGGAACCGAAAGATTTCCCATCATTGTCTTCTGTTCTTAGTGCCAAAGAGTTGCCTTCTGTCTCACCAACGTTTACTGCCAGTGTGCCTTATGTTTCTGATGATTATTCTGCTTCCATTCTCCCCTACCCTAGCTTGTACCAACCTACCATGGTATGGAGTGAATCTATCATGACTACTCCCCTATTTCCCTCCGAGAGTGTCTTTCTTTCGACAATTATATGGAGTGAGTCTTACATAGTGGAAACAACGCCAGTGCTTCCAGACTTAGCTTCCTCAACAGCTTTTGAAGCTGAATTTCCCTCTGTGCTTTCAGAATATTTTATGACATCAACATCACTGCCAGACATAGAAGCAACTAAAGTACTTGAAGAACCTTACTCAACACCTTCACCTGAGATTCTTTCAATGTCTCTTGTGTCAGATTTCGACGTGAGTACGCCTACTTTTACTCTTCCAGTAGTTCCCCTTGAGCCTACGCCTGTGTTGAGTGTTGTTAGTAGCTCGCTAGATATTGTCCCGTCTGTCTTCGTAGATGTAACTGCTTACCCTACAACCAGTCTCTATGACAACATAACCTATAGACCTGAGGAGGAAACTCTTGAAACTGAGGAACCTGTAGCCACCACTGCCCTAATGCCAACATATGATAATGAGACAATCAGTGTAGAAGATACCATTAATGTAACTACTGAAGGTGTTAAAACAACATTAGTGCCTGAAACTGAGACAGAAATATATGTATACGTTGACAATGCAACAGAAGTGGTTTTGACAACAGATAATAGAACTATAGCTTCTGAGTACCCTGGTGTGTCTACTACAGCTTACATTCCAATAGATAGTGCAAACTTTACTGATACAGAAGAACCTATGACGACAGAGGTTTCAGTGCTTGATGTGAATGTCACAGATATGAAATTAGATGAAGTTAGTACTACTAGTATTTCAGTTGATTTTGATGGTTTATCAACAGCTTTGCCTTTGCCAACGCCTGATGGTGATTACATTCTAAATGTGACTACTACAGATAGCATTACTGTTTTTTCTAACGTTACATTTGAGGAAGGGCTCGTGACTCCTCTTAATGAGACAGGGTTAGACACAAAAACAGAAATAACTCTGTCACCAGTTACAGAATCATTCAACTTCACGGTAACAGATGAGGAACCTTATGGTGTAGACAACGTCACTTCTATCCCGCTTGATGGGTATAATGAAACAGTTACGGTACCACCAGATTTGGTAACACCTTACACTGAAACAGTCACGATACCACCTGATTTATTAATATATAACAAAACATTTACTTCAACTTCAGAATCTGTGACACCATACAACGAAACAATCACAGTACCACCAGACTTAGGATACACACTTGATATGAATCTAACAGTAGATTCAACACAGGTTACTGACAATATAACATTAGTATATACTGATTCATTTACACCTGTTTTTGATAATATGTCAACTGTAACTACTGACGAAGCATATTCTCCAGAAATTTCAACAAGGGAAACAATGTTGCCAAATATTTCGAGTTCAGTAGATACTACACAAGAATCATCATCCACAAGTCCTATGCCAGTTTACAATGTATCTGTAATTGACATAACTCCTTTTAATGCTACGGATATTGTCACCACTGACAGAGATTACGTTACAGGAGACGTCTTTGATTATAATATAACTTCTACAACAGAAGTCAGTGATTTAGGAACGGTTGCAATAAACTTCACTACATTAATCAGTACATTATTCACTACTGGCATTCCTTTGCAAAATGACTCATTTACAACAGAACATGTAACAACAGATGTTTCTCTTGAGGTAGACGATAAGACATTTAATGACTCTATCACTACAGAGGCTATTGCTAATGAAACAGTTTCTTTTACAACAGCTATTTCAAGTGCAACGCCAGATACCATAGGATATACTGAATATCCTTTACTTAATGATACCGTAGCAACACAAGTTTTCCCAGAAAAAGAGACTCCAGATTCTTTGATGACAGTGACACAACCTACAGCCATAACAGTCAGTCACCCAGCAACAGAATTAACCAAGGACGCTGAGTCCAATTTAACAAGTGAAGCTCCAAGACCGACGGTCATAGAGACAATGAATGTCACAGAAGTAACTTCATCAACAAAATATGTGGATGTTGATCACGTGGACTTTAGCACTGTTACGTCCATTATAAATGTGACAGTCACAGATGAAAAATCTTTGCATGACACAAGTACTGTTGACACAACAGATTTAACGTCAACTACTGCCACAGCAGTGTCCATTATACCCCCGGAAGTGCCTCTTGTTCCATCTGATACAACGGTGTCCCCAGAAAACAGAACTTCCATTGAGGAAGGCACTGAAACCGATATGTCGGGTAGTCCTACTTCTGTTTCCCTCACTACCTTGTTTCCTGATACAACTTTGCAGAGACCAGAGACCGAGAAACCAGATGGAGATTTGTTTCCTACAATTGCTACAGAAGTTGAAGAGCCGGACCAGACAGGGAGCCCCAGCAAGAAAGATCCAGTGTTCGACACGACACCTCTGTCTCCAGGCGCAACTAGACCTACCGGGAAAGATAATGCAACTAGCATATCTCCTCCCACTCCTGAAGGAACTGCTGAAATTCCCAGCGGTGACTCTGCAGTGTGCGGGTCTTCATACTGTCTCAACGGTGGAACTTGTGTTATCATCGATGGCCATTCAATAGTAAGTCTTTATTCTCTTCAAATCATGTGATTCTTTTAAATTATGGTATAGGATATAGTTGAGTGTTACTTCTCTACAGTTGCTCATTTCCAGACTTCGGGAAGGGGGCAAACCAAATGGCGTAAATAACGGGAATATTGTAGTATATTTTGTATTTTAACGTGAACATTTTAAAAGGTCTCATAAACGTTTAACACAGAATGGATATTAAGATTGATTAAAATTTTGTCACAGAGGTCAATTTAGATAACCGAGTTCTTAGTGTTTCGAGTGTTTATTTTCAGTTTACTAATTACAGGGAGAGTTCGGAATGTATTTTCACTACTTATTTAGGGGAGCGTTGCCTCAGCATTTTACGCTTGTACTCTTTGTTTGTTTTGCTTTTGCAAGCTTGGATGTTTGTGTATAGCTGTCTGGATTTCATGCGTGTGTGTGATTGCGCATCTTATTTTTTTTTTTTTTTTTTTTTTTGCATCATGAAAGAAATGAAAGAAAGCACTGAATCTAAAAGCTTTCTTGGTATTTGTTCTGCGTTTATAACACACTAATTAAGGAAACGTACTGCACGTATACAGTATAATACAGTAGTGGTCATTTCATTTCGACTGCCATATGCAAGTCGGGTAAATGTGCACATCTGTAATGGCTATCCCGACCAGCCATGCTCAGCTCACTCCAAAGCAGTGACAGAACTACAGGTCCATAATGAATTTCCCTTACTTATGCAATATATATATATATATATATATATATATATATATATATATATATATATATATATATATATATATATATATATGTGTGTGTGTGTGTGTGTGTGTGTGTATATTTGTATATGTTTTATATATATATATATATGTATATATATTTTATATATATATATATATATATATATATATATATATATATATATATATATATATATATATATATATATATGTATGTATGTAGTATGTATATACTGTATATATGTGTGTGAATTTGTGTGTTTTTATGTGTAAAACTAAGCAACTGACAACAAATGTGAACTGGTAAGTTCCGCAAATATCTGAACGATAAGGGTCATTCAGTAAAACTCACTGCCATCATGCATTTCAGTGATTCACTATTATTTTGGAGTATTACAAGATACTCCACCGAGAAGCTTACATGGAAATGTTAGCGGTATATTGTGGTAATACTGGAATATGTTGCAGTAACGTAGAAGAAGTAAGGGAATGCAGTCCAAATGAACTCCCACTTGCCATTTTCAGAAGTGAATGTTTTTATTACGTAATAAAAATAATAACAGTGAAGTCTGTGAACGATAAATAGAAAGGCGGATCAAGTCAGTCATCTAAGAAGAAAAAATCAGCCCATCAAAAGTTAGCACAATAACTGAAAGTCTTAAAGCATGGAAGATAATGATATTAGCGAAGGGTTATATTCTTCTTCCTACATCAGGTTATTGATTATTTTCGTGCCCAATTCAAGGGGTGCGAGGGAGGAAGGGGCTATTTGAACCTACATCGTTAGTCCCAAAAATTCGATTGATCCGAAGCAGCGACAGAGGCTTCATATACAATAATATCATTACGCTTCGGGATAGTAAGTCGAGCTCCAACACGGTGAAGATGGACCTGCATTTTGACCATCACTTGATTCCATTTCGTAAACGTTCGGTGATCAGGAGAAGTCTGTCTGTCCTTCTGCGACAATTCACTCCGTCAATTTCTGTGAGGAGCATTTTCTGTGCCTTTTTGAGTCTTCAGGAAAGTGGCGATTTTCATTGTTCATTGGTGATCGAGCACCTCTCTAAATGCCTGACATGTTCTATTTTGTTTCTGAGGGGCTGTTTATTCTCATTTGCTTTTATTCTTCTCCTTTATGTAACTCGGAATCCACTGCTGATAACAGTATCTTTTACATGAAGCAGATTACGTAACCATTGCGCCCTGACAGACTCGCTGAGAGCATTCATCATTATCACAAAGAGGTAGTGAACTACTTACTTATCCCTGAATGAACCGCGCATTATCAACACAGGATCTGGTTTTACTCTATTATGCCTTTATTTTGTCTTTTTCTTGGTTTTCTGTATATTTCCATTACGATTCGTATTTACATTTTAAGATGTAGCCTGTCTATACAAATCAGTATAATTTGAAAATGAAATATAACCAGGGAGTTCGTTTCCCCTTTCTTTTTGAAACTAAAATTCCGGGACGACTGCAGAAAGCTGGCGGTTTATTGAATTATTGGAAAATCGTTTAAAAGGACATCGATAAAGGTAAAGGTTGCCTAAAAGCCTATTGTGAAATCTTATGATCGATGGAACATCCTCAAAATATAAAAATAACTATGGTGACTGCTGGAGTTTAAAAGAGTTTATGTTGAACTCACGGCTTGTTAATGTAAAGTTCTCGAAGAGCACACACAGCTTAGCAAATTTCGATTTGTATTCAAAAGACTTTAGATTAAAATTAATGAAATGGAGATCGATTGATATTTGGAAATATAGAAGGTCGTCATTATCCACTCATTAATATTGAGTTGAAATAAAGCTTGAGACATATTTATTCAGTAACTAATAGACACAATAACCTTTGCTTTTGGTAAACAATCATATTGATATATATGTTTTTACTGCCATTATGTAATAAATATTTTTTCTGATACTGATGATAGCTTAAATACAAGCTCTCATTTATATGCAGTCGTATAGCACGATATATTCCTCATGAAAATTTAGACATTTTCCCACAAAGTCATATTTTTAATAATATATCCTGCAAATAATCTTGATATACAGCATCTTACGAATGTACCTGAAGAGGCCGCACTGATTATTGATATGATTATTTATATATATATATATATATATATATATATATATATATATATATATATATATATATATATATATATATAGGTTGTATGTACAGTGTGTGTATATATATGCATATATATATATATATATGTGTGTGTGTGTGTGTGTGTACTGGATGAAAACTAATTTCTATATTGCATGACCTCCACTAAACTTGGACGTTAATTCTTTTAATAATTTTGTTAAATTTTGTCTCTAGTGTCAGTGTGCCTTCAACTACAAAGGAGCCTACTGTGAGTTGTACTTCTACATCCACAAGCCTTATTTCGTGGGAGCGTCCTACCTAGGTGTGGACGTCGGTAGAATGTCCTTGAGAGAAGGCGTTCAGGTAATACGAGAGTTTACTTTGTATACATACAGGAATGTATTTTCAGTAGATTTATGAATATATATATATTATATATATATATATATATATATATATATATATATATATATATATTATATATATATATATAATATATATGTCTGTGTATGTGTGCGCGTGTGTGTATATATACATCATATATAAAAGTGAATGTTAGTATGTTTGTATGGTAGTGCGCTATTAGAAATCCGAACCGCTTGACCGATCTAGACAAAATTTGGCACATGGCCGTCACTTGACCCAAATTAAATAATAGGGTAGGTTTCAAAACCGTACCCTCTTCGCCTTCCCCTTCGCCCATCTCCCTTCCCACTTCCCTTTGTAACTTATGTGGTAAACAAACTACGGGTTTATCATACCTAATTTATTGTGTAAGTAAACTGTACGGGTTTATTGTACCTCATTTCCTGTACTCGATGCTATAGATATATATTATTGAAATGTTTTTCTTTCTGTGATTAATAATTCTGTATCAAGATTTAAACAGTCACCACAGTAATACCTGGGTACAAGGGACAGTCACCACAGTAATATCTGGATAAAAGGGACAGTCACCACAGTAATACCTGGAAAAAGGGACAGTCAGTGCAGTAATCCTTGGATAATAGGGACAGACACAAAATTAATTACTGGATAAATGGGACAGTCACCACAGTAATACCTGAATAGGATAAAAGGGGCAGTCAGCACAGTAATACCTGGATAAACGGGACAGCGACCACAGTAATATCTGGATAAATGGGACAGTCACCACAGTAATGTCTGGGTGGAATGGACAGTCACCACAGTAATACCTGAATAGGACAAAAGGGACAGTCACCACAGTAATACCTAGATAAAAGGGACAGATAGTACAGCACTATCTGAATCTATGGAACAGTCGCCACAGTAATCCCTGGATAAAAGGGACAGTCACCACAGTAACGTCTGGATAAAAGGGACAGTCAGCATAGTAATACCTGGATGAATGGGACAATCGGCACAGTAATACATGAATAAATGAGAGAGTCACCACAGTAATACCTGGATAAAAGGGAGAGTCAGTACAGTAATAGATTGGATAACTGGGGAAGGCAGTAGAGTAACACTTGGATGAAAGGCACAGCCACCACAGTAATACCTGGATAAATGGGAGAGTCACAACAGTAATACCTGGATAAAAGGGACAGTCAGTACAGTAATATCTGGATAAATGGGACAGTCAGCACAGCCAAACATGGATAAAAGGGGCAGCCATCACAGTAATGTCTGGATAAATGGGACAGTCAGCACAGTAATATTTGGATAAAAGGGGCAGCTAGTACAATAATTTCTGGATAAAAGGGACAGTCACCACAGTAATACCTGGATAAAAGGGACAGTCACCACAGTAATACCTGGATAAAAGGAACAGTCAGGACATTAATTCATGGATAAATGGCACAGTCAGTACGAGGAAGTGCAGGAAAATTTCTGTGAGTCCTTCAGAGATTTTCCGGGCAGCGCTGGGTTGGTCAGCTAGTATGTGTGTGTGTGTGCATATATATATATATATATATATATATATATATATATATATATATATATATATATATATATATATATATATATATACATATATACACTATACATACACATTGACTCAATGGTCATAGTCATTACCGTCGCATCCCAACCAGGCAGCAGTTCGAATCCCACTAGCGATGAAGCACTTATCATTTATAATTCCTCTGGATGTAAGTTATTCCACAGATATAGTGAATTAGATATTAAACGACATTTGTGGTTTTATATTTTTAATATAAAAATATCCAGATGTATGAGACAAAATTTTAACTATACAGTATGTACGTACATACATACATATATACATATATATATATATATATATATATATATATATATATATATATATATATATATATATATATATATATATAATTTATATGTATATATATATGTATGTTTGTATGTATGTATATATAAATTTTTACCTCATACATCTGGATATTTTTATATTAAAAACTATAAAACCACAAATTTCGTTTAATATCCAATTCACTATATCTGTTGAATAACTTACACCCGGAGGAATTATAAATGATAAGTACTTCGTCGCCAGTGGGATTCGAACTGCCGCCTGGTTGGGATGCGACGGTAATGGCTATGACCATTGAGTCAATTGAGTCATTAGCGCTTACTACTTATAATTCCCCTTTGTGGTAAGTTGTTTCCCAAAGTATTGTGACTTAGATATTAAACTAAATTTGTGGTTTAATATATATATATATATATATATATATATATATATATATATATATATATATATATATATATATATATATATATATATATAAATATATATATATATATATATATATATATAAACATATAATGCTTTCAGTTAATTTGTATGTTTATGGTGTTATTTTCAAAACTTTTGCATTATAGAGAACTTTGTAAACTGTTTTTTAATCATGAATTTGTCAAGGCCGAATGTTCATAGTTTAGCATCACAGACGCAGGCTAATGAAAATAAGATTAACCCAGAAACATAAAAGGAAATTCGGTATTTTACATGAATTACTGCTATCAGTCAATTTGCTTATTTAAATTCATAAGGATTGAGTTTCCAAGAAGTCAACAGGCGTTGTAAGCCTCGTGTCTGAGTATACTAGTACACTCATACCGTTAAAATGACGGTCGAGATGGCAGTTCCTGACGGTCAGGACTTTGCGTACCGCCCTGAGTCTAAGACCATTCTACATAAATTACAAGGTCCCCAGCTGGACGATGGCAAGCATAACCATTGGGATTATTATCCGTAGATTATTATTATTACACTCAGGAAAATATATATGGATGTAAATTGCCTTTCATTTTATAGAGTTCAAATTCACAGACGATTGCTTTCTTGTTGATTGAAGATCTAAAGAGGAACGAGGTCTTACTTCCCACGTGCTATGCTGAGGAAGGATATCGAATACCCGATATACGCAATTAATGAGGATATCCGATTTTTATTCACCTTAAGTTTTTAAGCGATTGAAATTTGAATGAGTGGATAATGTCACTAAGGTGTTTCCTATAGAAAGAAGAAAGAAAGCATAAAGAAAAATCCCCAGAATACAGATTCTTGCATCTGGTGTAAATTCTTTGGTTAATAATACTACGAACACTTCTCCTACTGTTCTTCAGGTCTTGCCTGAATGTTACTGCCTACGACTCGAGATGCCAAAGTCTTAATTCATTGCAGATTTCTATAGTTCTGTCAGTTTGCGCAAAAAACGTTCCTTGTCTTTGCAAAGATAATAGCACAGCTGTGAAACATTTGCATAGTTAAAAGAATGAAGGTAAAATACATACTGATTTTTACATTAATGATCAGTAAATACGTAATACACTTTCGGTTCACTGGGTTTGACGAATTGGCTTGAAGAATGGATTGACAGCTTTTGAAGTAAAATAAGTACCTATATTTCATAATTGATTATGCCAGTTCTTGATACGTATTTAAATGCTAACTCATCATTGTTATCAGCTGATATGAAGCAACAAACTACGACTCACAATCTTTCATCAGTTAAGAGGCGGACCTATCATGGTGTTCCGTGTGATTTCCAATTTTTTTTCCATTCTCGTTTCTGTTCGTGTTTTCCTCGGGATCAGGCAGCCTAATGGCATTAATGTGACTTTCCGATGATATTGTTTCAAAGAAAAGATGCGAGGGAACACCCCATTTAAATATGTGACCGGTGGAGGAAGGAAATATTTCAAATATTCCTCAAAATGTCTCTTCAGGTTTACGTCCAGTTCACATCTCAAAGTGCCAACGGACTCGTTGCTTACAGCGAAGGCCCCGGAGACGTCTTCTTCATGCTTCTTCTGAGGAACTCCCTTCTGCAGTTCGTCTTTTCCTGCGGACTGCAGACAGTGTCGTTCCTCCAGGGAAACGAGAAACTCTCGAGGAACTTTCGCACCGATGTCTCCGTCAGGTAGGGACGGAGGGCGAAGGGAAAAATGGGTAGTGAGCATGGGATCTACACTTGCGTGGGGTTAGATGTTATATGGCTATTTAAAAACGTCTTTCATTTTCGAGTCAAGTGGGATTAATTCGAATTAGACACTGCACAGGGTTACGCTTTGACCTTGACGTTTTGCTTTAGTTTTAGGGAGGAAGTACACCGAAATTATAATTCTTTCTATACACATAAATAATCTTAATAACACTATAAGCGCTAAGTTTATTTATTGATATCATGCTTAAAATGAAAGTAAATCGCACTTGGGGAAAAAAAAACTCGCGCTTGTCCTCATTTTTATGGGTGTCGTTGGGCCGACTAATTTAGAAGTGAAGCCCCAGACTGTCCAAAGCATTATGCTCCCGCAGCATAGGTTTCACGGAAATTATTAATGAATAATAATAAAATTGCTAATCATGACCATCTCCGGTAATAATCTGTTCATTTATGCTTGAATTTTATTTGATCACTGATTCGAACGATATCTTCTTTTCGTGACTCCAGGATGTGGTGGACGCCATACATTGCAGACGTGCCATGGGGCTCAGGCAAGTGCAGCGCCTCTCTTCAGGTGAGACCTTATGGCAAGGATTGTACCGTTTTGTATAAAATAGTTATGTTATATATATATTCCAACGTGTGATGTTTCCCTTAACAGGGGATGGGATCCGAGAGGAGACAAGGCAATGAACACTACCACATTCATACTGTAACTGCAGAATCGGATGATTAACCCCCTGTGCAAAAATCTTAAGCAACATTAGGTTCTACAAGCGTCTGAAAGGGATATTTGCTAACACGCGCACTGTGCAATCTAAGTTCCACTCACCACCCTCAAGGCACTTCCTTTTCATTACCTCTTCCACTCTTCTATCCAGTACCTTGTGGGTCTTCCTCCCATCTATCCTCTTAAACCCCCCAGATCATACACTTTTCACCAACATAACGTCCTCCATTCTTACTGCTTGACTGAACAATCTTGAAAAGTCTGATCTGTCCTTTCTCCGTTGCGAACCCTTTTACCACCTCTATATATCTCCACATTTTTCACCCTTTCAACTTCTCCTAAGTTACAAATATTAAACAAACAATACTCACCTCAGCAGCTTCAGCCTTTTCTTCTTCCATATGCATTTAACATATATAGTTAGTTTCCATAAAGGTGAGTTGGCTTACCATTCCCTTCATATATCCTCCTTGGCTTCTGTAGATACTGCAAGTCTCTTCCCAATCTTTTGCATACACTTCCTGCCACCTGCCTTGTT
>NC_089749.1:30691551-30709051 GCF_040412425.1 Macrobrachium rosenbergii
ATACAGAAAGCATTTTCTGTGGAGAGAGCTTTCAAAGTGCAATACTGAGTGGCTATTTTTTTGTGTGATAGTCTAGAACAGTAGTTCTCAAGTGCGGCCACCGGGCAAATTTAATGCGGCCACCAAGGGAAATTTAATCATCCAATGGAAAAAGGGTTCAAATGAGAGAGAGAGCTAATTTTGTTATTATTATTATTATTATTATTATTATTATTATTATTATTATTATTATTATTATTATTATCTCTTTAACTTTAACCAGAGACCTGGGTTTCAGTCTGTATAATACCAGTTCCATTGTTTACAAAGCATATCATACCTGTTTGGTGGTTGAAATCGTATTTCAGTTGTTCATACGTATGACTGTTGACACGTGTCCTTCAGTTTCGTGGAGTCGTGACATGCTGTCCATACGTCTTAGCAATCTGCTCAAAGGACTGGGTGTTTCAGTGAGTTTGGAGCTGCTGCTTTGAAGAAAGTTGATTTGCTTTGTCACTACTTTTCCCCAAAGCGTCTCTGAAATGGATATCAGAAATTTTTTTCCCAGGGGCAATAAACCCTAGACCTCCACTTCTGAAGGACAGACACCCCTCCACTTCGGATGACTGTCTCCCAGAAGCTAAACGTAGTCGTACTTTTTTGGAAGAAAAAAGACAATTCCATAAAAAATGGGAAGAAATTTATCTTGTCGTGTTCAATGAAAATTCTGAGAAGCCTGCAG
Organism: Macrobrachium rosenbergii; assembly: GCF_040412425.1. Taxonomy (NCBI): domain Eukaryota; kingdom Metazoa; phylum Arthropoda; class Malacostraca; order Decapoda; family Palaemonidae; genus Macrobrachium; species Macrobrachium rosenbergii. Next base: position 30,692,273 of record NC_089749.1, read on the forward strand.
GAATCTGTGTAGTGTGCAGTGCAGAAATTAAACAAATTAAATCATATGCAATGCAACGCCATTATAAGACTCATGACGAAGAAGTAAAAAAAAAGTGGTGTACTCCAGATTTGAGAAAGAAACTTCTTAACGACTTCAAAATTGATTTTGCTTGTCGAAAAAGAAAATTAGCTACTTCTCTGACAACCGCTGATCACTTGTATTTGGGATCACTGAAAGTGAGTTATATGATAGGGAAACATAGGAAGCCATTTACAGAAGGTGAATTTTTGAAATCGGTTGTCATGGAAGTTGAACCTGAAAATAAAGTATTTCGTAATATGGCCCTCAGCAATGACACCATTCAACGAAGAATGGATGAACTTGGGATGTATATAAGCAAGGAAGTGAGCATATCAGTTAGCAAACGCCCATTTTTTAGTCCGTGTTTGGATGAGAGCAACGATATCACAAAAACAAATCAAATGTAGATATGTGTAAGATTAATTATGACGTCGACCAAAAAGACTTTGCAGAGAAGTTCTTATGTTTGACATCAATAAAGGGACGGGCGAATGCAGTCAGCATTCATAAAGCAATCAAAGACAGCTTGAATAAGTTGAATGTATCATTGAACAATTTGTGTGCTGCAGCTGCTGATGGTGCTGCTGTTATGAAAAGTGAACGAAATGGTGTACTCAGTTTACTTAATAAAGACTGTGAAGGTGAAATATTTCGCTCCCACTGTATTGTTCACCAAGAAGGTCTAGTTAGTAAAACTATTATCAAGCATTTTGATGATGTTGAACTTCTAGTGAGGAAAGTGATCAATGTGATAAACACTAGCGGTGTATTGTCTAATTCTTTCGGATCACTATGTGAAACTAATTTGTGCCACTCAATTACAACCATGTTCGATGGCTAAGTTTTGATCATAGTGTTACACGCCTTTGTGAATTATATGATGAGTTTTTGCATGCATTGACCAAGAAACACAATGATTTTATAGAAACTTTGAGAAATGATAATGTTAGATGTTCCACTCTATTTTTGAAGGACTTTTTACCAAGGCTTAGCTCTATTAATAAGCAGCTACAAAATAGGAGCTTAAGAGTAGTTGATGCCATATTATTTATGGACATTAATTGAACATAAAATATAGGTTTTTCTGTTGTATTATGATGTGATTTACATGATTTCGAGGTTTATTTCCATCGCAAATGAATACTTATCCTTCCCGGCAAATGATATATTGTATACAAAATTAATAAAATTACGACTTGTCAGAATACTGCCCCCTCTCCATAGCTAATACGGCAAAACTGTAATCAGTAAACACAGTTTTGCCCTTAGCTTAGATCGTAATTTAATTTTGTATACAGTATATCATTTGCCGAGCGATGGAAATAAATTCATTCAAATCACATCATAATACAACAGAAAAACCTTATTTTATGTTGAAAGCAATTAATAAGTGAAATAATACCCACAAATAGACTTAAAAACACGGCTAAAAGACCTGGCCTCACAGGTCAATAATGACTCTCCAATTTCCCCTCTTTAGATAGTTATTTGAGAAATTTCCAGACGATGCAGTTGAAACTAACTTGAAAATAAGGGAATCACTCGATACTATGATTACTGAGCTTCTTGAAAGATTTGAAGAATTTGAGTTTTTTAAAGCTATGTCTTTTGCTTCACCTCCTTTTCAAGAAATGAAGGCTAATGATTTCAAATTAATGCAAATGAGATGATCGTCTTTTCCTGGTGTTTCATCAATTAACTAGCAGAATGTAAAATTTTCAATGTTAGAGTTACGCAATGATGAAAAGCTTAAAAGATTTTTTGATGAAAAGACCGCAACGATTGAGAAATTCTGGTTTAAGTTACATAATCTGGATCCATTTAAAGAGATTGCCACTATTGCCATTCTTTTGTTGTCAATATTTCCAGCAACAGTTTATTGTGAGAGGTCATTTAGCGTACTGCACTGCATTAAGAATAAATATCTCAACAAGCTGACTGATATAAATCGTGAAGCAGCTTTGGGGCTTGCTCTGGAAGAGAGAACAGTACAAGAATTCCCTTTTTCAAAACTGTTATCTGAAAAAGGAATATCAAGACTGTTACTTGAATAATGGATAATAAACTGATTGCCTGCACAAGAATTTCTTTTTCAATCATACCTAAAAGATGAATATAAAATTTATTGTCTGCATTCTGTTTTTATTTTTTAGATTACTTGTAATTGGACATTTTTGTAGGTACCTATAATTAAGCCATTTATGGAGGATGAGAACTTATTGCCACATTTTATATTGATTGTACTTAGTGCGGCCACCAGCAACATCGCGTGGCCGCCGATGCGGCCCCTGGAATAATCCGCTTGAGAACCACTGGTCTAGAATATAAGATATGCATATGACTCACTCGGGTAAGGCAGTGGGAGAACTCTCAAATGACTTTTGAATATTCGACGTGAAGTGTAATTGATTAATAATACGTATATGTTAGATAAAGGTTTCTTGGCTAAAGTTGATCCGGATTCCACGTGTAGCAGAAGGTATATATACAAAATCCAGTAACTTTTGAGAAGACAGGAATCACTAACTTGAGTATGCGTTGTCCGTTACCAAAGTGCAGTAGAACCCAGTAGCGTAGCCAGAGGTGGGCACAGGGGACACATGCCCCACCTTATGGTCTGAGTTACTAAATGACAGATCTAGGAAAAAAAGCTAAAAAATAGAGAGAGAGCAAGATCTTAGGAATGAGGGCAAAAGATTAACGGGATAAACCAAACAGATAATCCATCCAAGTCACAAAAGATTAACCTTAGTGAGAGAGAGAGAGAGAGAGAGAGAGAGAGAGATGGCAAACACACTTACGGGAAAATAGATACTTAATGCAGATTGGGCATATTAAGTTAAAACGTGGAGAGTCGCATAACATGATCGTGAAGCAGCAAGATCATCTCATAACGTATTTGTCAGTATACTCTTGCTGACATTTGACCTTAGTATCGGTAATCCATTAACCAAGAAAATGAACTTTGATATTGCTTTTAACCATACCTCTCTCTCTCTCTCTCTCTCTCTCTCTCTCTCTCTCTCTCTCTCTCAGTTCCTCGTTGGGAGAGTGGTTTCCGTTCTCAGCTAGCACTCTGCTGGTCCGAGTTCGAATCTCCGACCGTCCAATGAAGAATAAGAGGAATTTGTTTCTGGCGATAGAAATTAATTTCTCGCTATAATGTGGTTCGGATTCCACAATAAGCTATAGGTCCCGTTGCTAGGTAACCAATTGGTTCTTAGCCACGTAAAATAAATCTAATCCTTCGGGCCAGCCCTAGGAGAGCTGTTAATTAGCTCTGTGGTCTGGTTAAACTAAGGTATACTTAACCTTCTCTCTCTCTCTCTCTCTCTCTCTCTCTCTCTCTCTCTCTCTCTCTCTCTGTATGTTATGGTAAATTGGTAATTCAACAGTCAGTTCGTTTGTGACTCGTGACTCGTGAGGTTAAGTCATCATAGATGCTTTTGGAAGTTTTGAATTACATATAGGCTACTGAATTAATAATGTGGAACGAGGTGGAAAAGCAGCGTTGCCCATGAAAGACCTTCCTGCCATTGCTGCTTTTAAGGCATGTACACAGCTGCGTAATGTTAGGCAGCTTCTGCAGTTTCTAGCAACTAGACCTGTGACGACCTGATGTGTGGAGCGCTCATTCCTCTTGTCTGTTGTGATGAGATACACCATTATTTGCATGATGAGTAAGAGGGCACAACACAGAAGAAAATAATAAATAAAATACTGTAGAATTTTTTTTTATTCCTTGTTCTGCTAAAAAAATGTGTAGGTATTAAGTGTCTGTATACTGAGATATGAAAGTGATGTGTAATGAGAAATTATCTTTAATCTTAAGGGAAAACAGCAAAAACTATCATTATTAGTATAATTATTATTACATTATTATTATTATTGTTGTTGTTGTTGTTGTTATTCCACCAGATGAAAGACTTAATACTAGTTCTTGGCTATGTCAAAAATATACATTTCATGTGCATCAAAAGGACTCTAAAACTGGTAAAAAACAAAAATTTTCCCGGGGGAGGGGCTTGTTGCTCACAGCGCTGCGCCCTCCTGGTTCATCTTTCACAAAACTGGCCCCCTTACCAAGTTCCTGGCTACGCCCCTGGTAAAACCTATCTCCTCTGTAACTTGTATTTTGTCTGTATGTCTCCCAAGACATCGTTTGCATTCATTATTCTCTCTCTTTTCTCTCTCTTATTCAAAATTTCCTTCATATTCCTTCGCGGAAATTGTTTATTTGGATTGTTTATAGTGAGAGGATATCTCCAGTGTCAATGACCATAGCTCTTGTAACGTCACCGCAGAAATCCATAAACCACTCTGCCATCCGTTTCTTCTAACTTTGATCTTCATCTTCCAGGTGCGACTGCGCCATTGGCTGGAAAGGACCTCAGTGCGAAACTCCCAGCCATGTTTGCGACGACGGAGGGGGAGGGTCCTGTAGCCCAGGGGCCTCCTGTATGGTCGGAGGGTCACGCCCTTCTTGCTTGTGTCAGCTAGGAAAGAGTGGGCCATTGTGCGAGAAAGGTATGTCGAAAAATCTCATTCCTTTTTCTCATCAAGTACCGATGAATTCATACCTTTTTTCAGCCACGAAGGAATAAGTCTAACTCGTTGACGACCATAATAGTTGTTACTACAGTCCTCGAAATCAGAAACTAAAGTACTGTCCTCGAAATCACAAACTAATAGTACTGTATGACTTGACATATATATATATATTTATTTATATATATTATATATATATATATATATATATATATATATATATATATATATATATATATATATATATAAAAAACTGTGGATTTGAGTGTTCTAAATGTAAATATGTGCAAATCTACACGACAATAGTAACTGAAAGCTCACGTTAGCTAAAGGTAACTCCTGGGGATCCGTGTGTGGTGGGTCGAGTTTAAACCCACGCATGGCTTGATGTGAAAAAAGGATGGGGGATGGGGTTGCGGTCCCTGTAATACTACCTGCTGAGTCACCAGCAATCACTCCCAGGTCCAAGAAGGGTGGGGAAGTGGCTTGGGCTCTGATCACAGCCTATATGTTCTGTTTCCGGCACATTGCGCGACTGTACAATGACCTGTCTCTTGCCCCTTTTTCTCTGGCAACCGTTAATTACTGTTTTCCATTTAGAGTTCATTATCCAGATCATTCCAGATAACGTGCTTGTACATTTTGTACCAGTAAACTCCTGCGAGAATTTCGCTTTTAAATTGAAGTATGAATATTATGCACCTTTTATCACTCTTGTGTGCCAGATAGGATGTACTGTAATTAAACAAAAATTGAAAAACCATTTACAGAATGATTTGTAATGAATGTTTAAGATAGAGTCTTCTACTTGTACATTATTATTATTATGATTATTATTGTTATTATTATTATTATTATTATTATGAAGAAGAAGAATGCCTATAAGAATGGAAAAACAGAGCCAGGTAAAACTCTACAAATAAGTTATATCTTTCGTTACAGAGGTGAACATCACCGACCCAATGTTCTCGGGGAGGAAATCCTTCCTGAGCCTGCAAGCTGGAAATCTCAGGAACGAAGCCCGAGTCCGAATATCCTTCAAGCCTTCCCACAAGGATGGTATTCTGTTTCTTGCGCTTCCGAGGGCCCAGCCGGGAGACTTTCTTGCCTTAATTCTTGTCAACGGATCTCTCCAGCTGTCTTATCACTTAGGTGAGGTGGTGTCTTCATTTATCAGCTGGTCAGTCTGTTAATTATACTGGCAGTGGTTTGTCATGTCTATTATTGTTAATTCTGCGGGGTACACACACACACACACACACAGAGAGAGAGAGAGAGAGAGAGAAAAAAATTTCTTAGTTGAAAAAGAAGAAAAACTGAAGAGGGTTATTTATACTAAAAATGACCTTCTTTTTCCTCGATTGATTAACAGAAGCAACTTTGACCGCAACATTTCAAGAAAATGAATCTTCAGTAAAACAAAAATGTATCAATTTCATTGCAAACGTAAAGAACCAGAAGACCAAATGCTATAAAATTTCTTGTCGTCCGAGAGTGCGTGACATATTCTGAATCTATAAGGTTCTTTCATTCCAGTTCTTTCTCTGCAGGATGGAGAGCTCCGGGCTTGATTGTGATTCAGTCGCAGGACAAAGTCACGCTAAACGAATGGCAGTCGGCGACCTTTACCAGAAGAGGAAGTGATGCTGTTCTCAATTTCAAAGGGCGAGCCACGACGGCTCCTCCTGCGCACCCACGAAACACGTTGCTCAATGTCCACCCGGAGGTTTTCATTGGTTGGTCAAGGGGCAGTTCGTTGTAGACCGTTTCTGAAAGCTACCCAGAATTGTAGTTAATTGCAGTTTATTATGATTGATGAATTATTAAGTCAGAATTTACTAGACATATTTTGATAGCCTATGCCATGAAAAAAGGCGTAAATTTTATTAAAAATCGTACAAGTAGCTAGGAACTACTGCACTTATTGCATGCATACTTGAGTAAACAAATGATTATTTAAAAGCAAATAACGATAATGTCTTTCTTTTTACTCTTTTTATGACTTTTTTTTATGCAGGGGGAGCTCCTGACCTGTCCGTGGTGCCTTCGGCAGTCGGTCCAGTTGCCAGTCGAATTCCTTTTCGGGGCTGCGTGAGGGAGGTAGTTGATCTGATTCATTGCAAATAATAAGTTACCTTTGGAGATACTAGAGAGAACAATGTACATTAACAGCGAAATATTATTCCTCCTCTATCTCACATTTACTGTCATATTGTTGTTACCACCTCCTCTCTCTCTCTCTCTCTCTCTCTCTCTCTCTCTCTCTCTCTCTCTCTCTCTCTCTCTCTCTCTCTCGTTTCTTGTCATTAGCCACATCTCTGAGAGACTCATATTTTCGTTTCGTAGGTCATGATCAACGACCACGACTACGATCTGTCAGCACCCCTTGGGGGAGACATCGTAAGAGGAGCTGGACTCACTGACTGCGACGGGACGGCCTGCGGGAGACACGTATGTCTACACGGTGGCACCTGTACTCCTGTCGGGGACACCTTCGTCTGTAGCTGTACGCCGGTATGCTGACGTAGCAAGTCTGACTCCGATATTGTTTTTAATACTGTGATTCTGTAATTCTGGTCTCTCTATCTCTTTGTGAGATTTTCAGAGAGAGAGAGAGAGAGAGAGTATACTAGTATTCATAAAATTTAGCGCGCGCGTGTCTTTCACACACGCTCACTCACAGGCCTTTGACGATTCTAGTCTCCTTCTCTGTGACTATCAGAGAGAGAGTTAGAACCGGACTGATGGAATTTATTTAGTAACATAAGTTTATGGATGACGTAAGTATTCTGTGTGTGTGTAAATTTCAAAGTGAGCGAGATTGACAGAATTGATCTAAATGAAATCACACTAATGATGAAAGACTGTGAGTATTCTTTCTTTATCCCTATTTAAAAATTATCACGCTACCTATGCTGAATCTCTTTACTGATAGGAATACACGGGCGCCCGATGTCAGCTATCGAAGGCCTGTTTGGATCACTCGTGCACCAACGGGTCGACGTGCATCCCCTGGGATTCTCTCGGCGCGAAAAAGAGGAAGAAGAAGAAGAGGCAGCTTCATGACGCCACAGATGATCTCCCATATCAGTGTCTTTGTCCGCCGGGTCTTGTTGGTGAACGGTGCCAGGCTGGTTGGTAATCTGTGCACAATTCTCTGTTTATTTGCTAAGTTATCCATTTCATTCCTTTATTCATCCATTTCTTAATTCATTTATCAATTAGTTCTGTTCTGTTCTGTTCTGTTGTTTTTATTATTTCAGCTTGGTAAGCCTGTTATTGTTTTTATTTATTTATTTATTTTTTTGGTCTATTACAGTCATCCTGTTCGACTGGGTGGTTTTTATAGTGTGGGGTTCTGGGTTGCATCCTGTCTCCTTAGGAGTTCATCACTTTTCTCACTACGTGCGCTGTTTCTAGTAGCACACTTTTCTGCATGAGTCCTGGAGCTGCTTCGGCATCTAGTTTTTCCAGATACCTTGTCAGGGATCTTGGGATCGTGCCTAGTGTTCCTATGATTATGGGTACTGTGTTCTGATACCATAGTTCCAGAGGATCTTTGGTCGTTTTCTATCACTCCCTCAGGTTGGAGTTCATACCACTTATTACTGCAAACTAGCTGGTGTTTCTTGCACAGGCTCCACTGGAGGGTTTTTGCCACTGATTCATGCCTCTTTTTGTACTGGTTCTGTGAAAGCGCTGGACATTCCTGCATATGGGTGAGATGTTATTTCCATCTATTGTTCTTTGGACATATCTGGTTCTTAGGGACTGATCTTGTGCCACTGTTAGCATTCCTTCTGTTTCCTTCTTGAGTTCTCCCCTCTGTAGCCATTGCCATGTTTCATCGCTGGCCAGTTCTTTTGTCTGTCTCATGTACTGTCCGAGCATTGGTTTGTGTGTCGTTGTTTGGTAGCTCATCATTCCTGTTGTTTTCTGTGTCATTGTCTCTTTGTTCGTCTTCTTGTCCTTTGTTGCTGGGTGTTATTTCTCTTTCCAGTTCCTCTCTGTTGTGGAGAGCCAGTTCTTTTTCTTTTGTCCTTACTTGGTCTGCCAGCCTCTGTTCATTTTGAGGGGTGTTATTTCTCTCATTCCAGATGTTGACCAGTCTTCCTCTGTATCCTCTTTCAATCGGGTTGCTTCTGATGTAGTATCTCCATATTTCCTTATTTTCTTCTCTTGTCCATTTCTTCTGGTTTGCCTCTATAGCTCCAGTCTCTGGTTGCTGGTTACTGTCGTTGTGGTGGTCAGTTGCTGGATGACGACCTCCAAGTACCTGACCGTCCTCCCCGTCAACTGGGTTGTGTACCTGGATGCCGGGCGAAGCTCCTCTGTTGCCAGTGGTTCCATTTACGTTGTTATCGTTTATTCTTTCATTTCTTTCCATCATTGCTGAGTTTTGCTATTTAACCCATAGCTGAACCTTTCCCCATCAAGAGTAGGGGAAATTATGGTAAAGATCCTTACCCATGGAGTCATCGCCGAGGAGAGCTGTCACCCATCCATCCAATGTTGCTTAACCAGTTCATCGATGAGCTAAACCACTCTGCCACGGCGCCCATATTTATTATTATTATTATTATTATTATTATTATTATTATTATTATTATTATTGACATTTTCATTGATCACCCCAGCATCATTAAATCCTTTATGATGAAATTAGTAAATATTCATGCATTAGTTTACGAAAAGTAACAGAAAATATTTCTAAGACTTACGCAGCAGCCTTTCTCCTTAGTTCACACTGAAAATTTGCCATATATCTCATGTACTGCATTGATGTTTCTTAATTTATTTACAGAGAAAGAACTTATTTGTATAGCTTCATTTGTTACATGTTTCTCTCATTCTATCTTTTTCAGAAAAGGAAATCTCTTCAGTCCGCTTCAGTGGGGAAAGTTTCGCGGTTGTTTTTCCTGGTCCATTTGGTAACCCGGTTCCGGACAGCGACTCTCTGGCCGCCAATTTTAGCACGAAGTCCCTTTACGGCTTAATCCTCTGGAGAGGAGAGGTGAAAATAGATGCAATAAATGGAAAAGACTGAACGAAAAAATAGATCGATGAAATATCTAAATAGAAAATCTGAAGTTAAGAAAGTAAGATACATTTCCACTAAGAACGTCCATTAACATGTGTTTTCTAACTCCAGGTCGACTCACCTGGGGAAGATTACCTGGGAGTGGGTTTGGTTGGAGGCCAAATAAAAGTGGTGTGGTACCTCGGCGGAGGATCTGCAGGGCAGCTCACCACTACTGGTGTGTAGTCTTCATTGATGCCAATGCTTAATTAGCGAATATAATTACTGTAGGTCTGCTATCTGTCTTAAGATTAACAAGTTACAATATGTAAGCAGACGATATTCTCCACTTTTTTTGTCTCAATATAAAAGTCCCGGTTTTCCGCTTTCGGTCTTCCTGCACTGTTAGAGGGACTTTGATAAAGGCAGCCACCCCTTACCCCTACCCACCACCACCAAAAAAAAAAAAAAAACCTTTGCATCAACGACAATGACTAAAATTGTACTCATCTACTGTAGCAGCCGGAAAATTAATGGCTCATGCTTGAATCGATGAATATTAATACCATGAATCTTCATTATATAAAAGTCTGAGAAAACTCGTCACTTCAGGTCCTGTGGTGTCGGACGGATCTTGGCACAGTCTGGTGGTAGCACGGACGGACGCAACTGTCACCGTTTTCCTTGATGGTCGTGCGATCAAAGGAAGGATTCCTGGGTCCTACATCCAGCTGAATGATCCCAAAGGAATCATTTTCGTTGGTATGTGAATTTTTCTTGTAAATGTAATACTCGGGGGAAAAGATATCCTTTTTCACTGGTTTACGGAGCTATTGCATTATAGAGGTGAAAACTAACAGCTGTATTGATGTTGTCTAAAATTACCTGCATTCCTACCTAGCTAGTTACCCCAGAAGTGCTATCAGTCATTTTTTTTGCATACCAGCACTGCTGACAGTGTAATATACTGTGTTGTCTTTAGAATTCTTAAAATTTACTGGATTCTGTTTACTTTTCAGCCATTCTCTGTCAGGAATATTTCTGCAATTAATGACTTCCTGAAGAAAGTTTCATTTACAACTGATTTAACTGATGCTCAATTATGTCACTGAGTTAACAGATAATAATTAATTAAACTGAATAATCACTGAAATATAGGTTTGAACAGTTCATTGGGGCTTCCTTCACGAACTAAGTCAATACTTTCAGTTCAAATAAATAGTTAATAAATATTAATAAATCAGTTCATAAATAAAACATTTTTAAGCTAAAGATAAAGTTATTTGTAAATTCACCGAAAAACTAAGGTAACGAAACACTGAGGTACAACCTAGAGTTTGAGTGAAGCAACAGTTTTTTTTTCTTATTGATCACTAATCCAAGGAACCAACAGCTATTGTATCCTGTTACAGGAGGATTTTATCCCGGGATGTCGGTCACTTCGGGGACAGAAGGACACTTCCGCGGGTCCTTCGTCGGCTGTATAAGGGATCTGGTGGTACACCAGAGCTCGTCCCCCGTCAGGTTTTCGGCGTTAAAGCAGGGGCGGGATTTACAGCCCTGTTCTCTACAGTAAAAATCTGATTCGGGAAAATATTCTATACAAACACCATCGAGGTCTTCATGAGTTTACATAACAATTCATTTACTAGTCTTCACATGTATGCGAGTCAGCTGTTTTGGAAGTGTACAAAGAGGAGGAAACTATGAATTTGCTAATACGCAAGAAAGGTTAGGCCTAGTTCACCCGTTACTTCTCAAGCGTTTGATCTTTGACGGTCAAAATTTCACTTCACAGTGTTTTTATCCTCTTTCTGTAATGACCCATTGTTGGTCACAAGGCTGTTATTTTACTATGAATCATCCAGAAATTAGATACAGGAAACTACAGATCTGCCTAACATATCTTCCGAAAATGAAGTGCTAACCACGATATTTATAAGATGAATATAGTCTCATAATGCGCTTCACTGAAATCACAAATAAAAGAACCGTCCTGAAGCACGTTAGCCTTATGTGTACTTTTAGAGTAATTGAAAATAAGATACAAAATTGCGCTTGTTCTGTGTGTGTGTGTGTGTGTTTATGTTTTTTTTTATTTATAAATCTATGCATCTATCTTTTTCCCAGGAACGTCTCAGTGACTTACTTTTAAATGCCATTTCCCATGAAGCTTTATATTGTCACTGGTTAATGAGCTCGTAACCAGTGAGATTATTTCATAAGTCGTTGCAGGCGAATCATTTGAAAATTAAACCTGAGAAAAGTGATTTGATTTTAGTAAAATTTACTTTTGCTTTGACTTACTATTGGAATCTGATCCAGAATTTAAAGTAGTTTATTGATTTATGTATCCCATCATTATAAACTAATTTAATTACTTCCATTCTCTGAGACTCAACCATACTTCTTTACTGTAGGGATTGTTTTGTTTTTAGAATAGTGATGAAAACTTACATAGTAAAACTTCTGTCAGATAACTCTTGATGACGGCATTGATGTTCATGGCAGAAAAGTGAAAACAAATGCTACAACAAATTCTAAGTTTAAGAATATTTTGTACGACCGAGGTGAAATTATATCCGTTCTTACGACGTAATTGCATTTAGCCAAATTTTGTGGAAATTCGTCTTTTTGTATCATTTGCCATGAAAATCTTACCTGTTATCATATTAATGTACACAACCAAAGAAAAGTTTTACTTCCATATTGTTAGTTTGTTTTTGTTTTCTTGTTGATTATTTATTGATATATTCTTAGGGTGTTTTTAGCATAGTTAATTGTGAATGTGCATTGTCATTCCGTCCTATATACGTCACTGCCAGGGGCTTTGAAACTGTTTCCGCGTCTCATGTATCTTGAGATTATATTTTGAGATCATTGTGAGAAGGACAATCTTCATTGTTTAATTGTTGCAGTCGTGGTGTAAATAGCATTAACTGTTAGATAATATATGAATATATTTTTTAAAGTTCAGAGTTTTATCGTATAAGCAAATGTAAATATAGCATTAAGATGTTACATTTAGGCAAAACGGTTCATAGCCGTAACGAACCAGGAGGTTGTCATCAGTGGTTAAGTGTTCAGAGTTAGCAAGTTCGAGGCCTCATTACAGTTTGCCATCTATTATGAACGGTTTGTGCTCCTCATTAGAACAGAATTGCCTCCCTCCGTTTACCGTGTTTTAGAAAATGTTGTGTTACATCTAAGGACTTTACCCTGCTTTTTCTTCTTTGATATTGCTATGTTCATTTTTAAATAAATGCATATGGTTCATAAGTCGATATAGTTCGAACGAAAGGTGCAGTTGAAATCCAATCTTAGCGCAACTAAGAATATATGTAATATATATATATATATATATATATATATATATATATATATATATATATATACTGTGGATATTTATTACAGGGCATCCTGTTAGAAACCTTTAAAAAGAAAGTGTGCATATTGTTGATATTCACCTAAATATTGTGAATTTGTGCATATGAAACTAGCTGGAACAAGGTATGTATGAATCAGGGATGTCATGATTATACCAAAGATGAAGCCTGTGATACAGCTTCAAAGTTATTGACTGTTTTAAAAACTCTGCTGAATTTGTGGCATTAAATATCAAAGTATCTTTGTGGCGTCAGTAGCAAAGAATATTGAGTGAGACTGAAGTTGTTAAATGAATTTCTTCATTAATGCCCTGGAGACAACAGCAATCATAGTATGGTTCTTGATTGTCATTTGCTTTTGTGTGCGAATCGACAGGTATGGAAATTTATCTAAAGAAAATGTTCAACAGAAAATATCTTATTTGAATTTTTAAAAATATTATTGTAATTAATATTATTATTATTTTCCTCTCTCCGTAAATCAGGCTCACCAATGCAGTAAGTCACTGTTGTGATACTTACTTGATTCTAGAAGCATATCAGTGGAAAATCTTGTCCCCTTATTGTCAGTTCTCAAAATCTACTTACTCAATTGCATCTCTCGAAATTAACCTAATTTTCATCAATTTTTGGTAACACAATTGAAGGACCATAAACAACGACCGATATCTTTTTTGATGGTTTCAGCTTGATCCTGCTCATTTGAATCAGCGAAGCCATCAGTACGAGAACATCCAACATTATAATACTAGAACTTACCCTGTGGAATGCTTTCAAATTTGTTCTTATATTTGCAGCATTTTACTTTGTGCCAAAGTGCCTATTGGGGTGAGGTTGAAAGGCCACCGTTCTTGAATGGTAGGACAGAGCACTGCTTGTATTAGAGGATTTTGAAATATCAAAGTATTTTGGAATAAAGAAATATTTTATTCAAACCGTGAAATTTATTTGTTATTACCTTTTGGATATGGATGTGGTGTGAATATGTATGTATGTATGTATATATGTATATATATATATATATATATATATATATATATATATATATATATATATATATATATATATATATATATATATATATATATATATATATATATATATATATATATATATATATATACATATATATATATATATATATATATATACATACACAGAGAGGAAAGAGAGAGAGAGTTTAAAGTTTGTGGGTACGGTAGTTTCATTTTTTTTTTTTTTTTTAATCTTTTTGGCCTTACAACAAACTCATCCAAAACTTTCCGTCGTCTTTCTTAACGAGTACTGCGTCTTCTTGTGTCTATATAAATTACAACGTACAATTAAAGAACCAATTCAAAGTATATAGTTACACAGCTGGAAGCACAAAGAGTTGTTAATCTTCTAAATTAGCGTATTAGCAAGGAAAATTGTCTTATACCCAATGTCGAACGAGCTGTTACATTCATCATTTCTTGGAACGAGAAACAACAAGGCTGCCATAACTGAAAGAAGGATTCATGGACTACTTACAGCGAAGTCTACAACTTAGTAATGCAATTGCAGGACCCGGCCTATACTTTCGTTGCGGTCATTTCGATAATTTCACGCCAGTGTCGTCTAGAGAAGCCAGGTTTTCATTTTCGCCTTCTTGTTAACCTAAGTAAAGATTGACCTCATTGATTAAGATCCAGTGGGTAACTGCTATTATAAGCTTTATATAGGGGTATATGCACATAATGTCGGGTCATTTTATTTTTCTGCACATGAAAAAAAGGATTTATTAACACCGCGAACATAAAATTTATAGCATGCTCACATGTAATATTTCTACATAGCATCCACGGAATGCCATCTTTGTTCAATTGTTTTTATTAATTTAATCAATGTATTACAGATACCTTATTGGTATGATAATTTTTGAAAATTGCAGATTGATATGTATAAGTTATAGCTCTTTAATTTTATAATTTTCACACGTGACCCCTATTCTTGTATAATTTTAAAAATCATTATTATTTTTTAGAACTCCAGGTTATCAGTAATATGGAGTTGTTTTACAAGTGGTAATTGAGGACCATTATTTTCATTCGTATGTCTTGTCTATTTAGGCTGCAGTGTATTTTGAATACAGTACCCTGTATTTAATTTGTCACTTAAAAAGCACTAATGTAACCATTGTTGAATTTTTCCTCCCTTTCATTCAACCCCTGCTGATATATTTTGTTATTCTGATTGACGTTTGCTTTCACCACGTTTTAAAATATCCAAGAAAATGAATGAAACGATCAAAACGATAGCCTACAAGACACAAGCTGTTCTTTAATGAGTTTTTGTGTAATTTCGAACACATTTTTGGTTTTAGACACCTAAATGGTGTAGTGGGATGTCCTAACATTCGTACCACCTTGGCGTGCTTAATTTCCGGTACGTGGGGAAGTCCAACGCTCCCTTTCAGTTGTTTTGCATCATTGATGTGCATATCTGTGCCTCGGTATCGGGGAAATATATTACAGTCTTGAGTTGGAGTCCACTTGGTTGAAACTACACGGTAGCAGTTCTGTTGGAATATGATTAGTACTATGCCCATATTCAAGTCTGTCTGCTATCCCCACAGTCATACAGGTATAAGGTAGGCAAAGCGTTTTGTAATATTGTATTTAAGATGGCTAGGCAGGTCCTTAGTGTTTAACATTTCTATGAGATTTTATGTAGACTATGAATAATAAAATAATTTTAGTAATATTGATGATGTTATTAGAACACATAAGTTCACATTTCATGAAGTATTTATAAAGTAATTTGTTATTATACTAATAAGATCAGTTGTGGAACCTACCATATCTGTCTTCCTTTGGAAACTTTTACATTAGAGTCCACGATTAATTGTAATTACAAATTGATACAGTGTTACAATGATTGCATTTTATCTAATTTCTTTTTGAGATATCTTGGAAATATTAGTTTCTGTTTTTTTCCGTATTTAAGAAACGACTTTCATACCAATAGACTTTACATAATGTTATTTTAATTTGTAGCTGAATATTTCTCTCTTCTTATACTCCGTGAGGCCATGATCGTGCTTAACCTTCAGACTGGAACCCGTGTTAACTATGCTAAAATCTGGTGCCTCTCCCCATAAGTGAAAACTTTGGTGGCCTGAACATGTCATGATCGTCATGATAGATCTGACCATTATTGAACCCAATCGTGAGCTCCAACATTTTTTTCTTGACACTGTTTACACCTTTTTTAAGTAATTGAAAGCTTTGGAGGCCTAGATACATCATTACCGTACAGCCCCTCCTTACTGTTGGCAGACTAATTTTGCCTGGAAGAATAGCACCCAGTCAAAGCATTAGCTTTTGCTGTGGTTTTGAAAGATGTGATAATGTGTCTCTGTTGCCCGCCGGACCGACAGTTAACGTGTGAACGTAGGCCATCTTTACCAAATAATTTTTTTTTGGCAGTAAAAGCCGAAATTGATTAAACTATACATGCTGTGTAATTCAGAAACGTTTTGTTTATATGCAGGACGATAAAAAGTACTGACAGTGTGCTATATAACCGCGTTTAAGTGAAAATACTTTGATTACAGTGCAAATACATTGCATGAATGTTTGCGCTAACATGCTGGTATGAGTTTGTGACATTTTCCGTTATTTATCGGTGTTTGAGCCAAAATACACTAACGTATGCGTTTTTGTGATTCAGTGTTAATGTATTTTGTTATTTAAAACGGTAAAATGACTGCAAAATACTACAGAAGTGACTACTGGTCAA